>NC_069503.1:188267868-188517868 GCF_027579735.1 Bombina bombina | reverse complement strand
CTATATCAAACATACAGCACAAAATATATAACAATTAAAAGATACCACAGGCTGTATACATAACTTGACAATAGCCCTACACAATGCAGCAGACATCACAAAGTGCAGCAAATGCATAAGCATTTAGAGTGTGTTTCTGTATAGTCTGTATAAAAATACACAACCCCCATACTTATACAGCAAACAGTGCATTGCAACGACAGACTGCTACCCAAACCTAATTACCACAAGGCACAACACATACAAGCACTCCCCATGATTACTCCCCATGATTAGGCAACATGCTGCAGTTTGTATTTTACAACTCGCCTGCTATCACATCCAAATGATTCAGCAGACCTCATTAAAAAAAAAAAAAGCAAATTGAATGTTATAGTTAGTTCCCCTGAAAAAAAGAGCTAAGAAGGAGAAGCAGCCAAGTAAATAGAAACCTAATAAGCTGTGTGTGTCCAGAATTTAGAGAGCAGATTAACCCCTTAATGACCACAGCACTTTTCCATTTTCTGTCCGTTTGGGACCAAGGCTATTTTTACATTTCTGCGGTGTTTGTGTTTAGCTGTAATTTTCCTCTTACTCATTTACTGTACCCACACATATTATATACCGTTTTTCTCGCCATTAAATGGACTTTCTAAAGATACCATTATTTTCATCATATCTTATCATTTACTATAAAAAAAAATATAAAATATGAGGAAAAAATTGAAAAAAACACACTTTTTCTAACTATGACCCCCAAAATCTGTTACACATCTACAACTACCAAAAAACACCCATGCTAAATAGTTTCTAAATTTTGTCCTGAGTTTAGAAATACCCAATGTTTACATGTTCTTTGCTTTTTTTGTAAGTTATAGGGCCATAAATACAATTAGCACTTTGCTATTTCCAAACCATTATTTTTCAAAATTAGCGCTAGTTACATTAGAACACTAATATCTTTCAGGAATCTCTGAATATCCATTGACATGTATATATTTTTTTTTAGTAGACATCCCAAAGTATTCATCTAGGCCCATTTTGGTATATTTCATGCCACCATTTCACCGCCAAATGCGATTAAATACAAAAAATCGTTCACTTTTTTACAATTTTTTTCACAAACTTTTGGTTTCTCACTGAAATTATTTACAAACAGCTTGTGTAATTATGGCTTAAATGGTTGTAAATTCTTCTCTGGGATCCCCTTTGTTCAGAAATAGCAGACATATATGGCTTTGGCGTTGCTTTTTAGTAATTAGAAGGCTGCTAAATGCCACTGCGCACTACACGTGTATTATGCCCAGCAGTGAAGGGGTTAATTATGGAGCATGTAGGGAGCCTTTATGGATAATTTTAGCTTTAGTGTAGTGTAGTAGACAACCCCTAGTATTGATCTAGGCCAATTTTGGTATATTTCATGCCACCATTTCACCGCCAAATGCGATCAAATTAAAAAAAAACGTTAAATTTTTCACAATTTTAGGTTTCTCACTGAAATCATTTACAAACAGCTTGTGCAATTATGGCACAAATGGTTGTAAATGCTTCTCTGGGATCCCCTTTGTTCAGAAATAGCAGACATATATGACTTTGGCGTTGCTTTTTGGTAATTAGAAGGCCGCCAAATGCCGCTGCATTTCACACGTGTATTATGGCTAGCAGTGAAGGGGTTAATTATGTAGCTTGTAGGGAGCTTGCAGGGTTAATTTTAGCTTTAGTGTAGAGCTCAGCCTCCCACCTGAAACATGAGACCCCCTGATCCCTCCCAAACAGCTCTCTTCCCTCCCCCACCCCACAATTGTCCCCGCCATCTTAAGTACTGGCAGAAACTCTGCCAGTACTAAAATAAAAGCTATATTTGGGCTTTATTTGTGTTTTTTTTAGCATATTTACATATGCTGCTGTGTAGGATCCCCCCTTAGCTCCCAGCCTCACTGATCCCCCACCAAACAGCTCTCTAACCCTCCCCCTCTGCCTTAATGGGCGCCATCTTGGGTACTGGCAGCTGTCTGCCAGTACCCAGTGTAGTCAAAAAAATGTGCCTTTTTATTTTTTTAAATGATCTTTTCTGTAGTGTAGCTTCCCCCCCCCCCAAGATCAACCCCCAACCCCTTCCATGTCCCTTAGCTGTTTATTAACAGCTTTAAAAACTTTATTTTTTTTACTTCTCCCAGTTTATTTTTCTGTAGTGCAGCGGTTCCCTCCCGCTCCCGCCCCGTGCACGCGCCCGCCCGCCGCCCCCCGTGCACGCGCGCGCTCCCGTGCGCGCTCCCGCCCCTCCCGCCCCCGATCCCGCCCCCCTCCACTCCATTCGGCACATCGATGGCCGACCACCCGCCTCCCAGACTTGCTCCCACCCACCAACGATACCGGCCACCGATGTCCGGTGCAGAGAGGGCCACAGAGTGGCTCTCTCTGCATCGGATGGCCAAGGGGGGTTATTGCAGGATGCCTCGATATCGAGGCATCACTGCAATAACCGGAAAGCAGCTGGAAGCGTGCAGGATCGCTTCCAGCTGCTTTCCAGACCAAGGACGTACGCCACACGTCCTCGGTCATTAACTGTCTTTTTTTTGAGGACGTGTGGCGTACGTCCTTGGTCATTAAGGGGTTAAGCAGAAAATGCATTAATTACAGGCACCCTCTGATGAACCCACTGGATCTATCAATTTTCTGGGAAAAGGCTCCATCTGCTTCTATCTTATTGATCTGACAGCCCTGTTTACCTGATATTCTAGGCTAGCATTTCAGGCAAACAGGGATGTCAGCTCGATAAGATATTAGTGATGGTGGAGCTTTTTGCCAGAGAGTTATAACAGATCTACCTCTCTTACAAGTAAATAAGAGGGCAGTTAAATAGATTCCTTGCCATGGGAGGGAGGTTAAGAAAAGGGGGGATTGTTATTACTGCGCTCCTGGACTGTTAGATACATTCCCAGTGCTGCTCTATCCAATGGGAGGTTAGCAGCACTTTCCCTTTTTTCAAGGATGTTTTTGATGACCATAAGGGTACCGAAAGACTGACATCAGCAATCTTTAACAGGGGCAGACTGAGCATGTGTAAAGTGCTCTCAGCCTGACCATATTTCAAACAATGCCTATACATCTTTACAGTATTTTTAAGATGTTTTATTATTATTATTATTATTCTTTATTTTTCTAAATTAACCCTCATGCCCCACCGCCCACCTTAAAAAAAAACCTCACTGTCCCATGTTACAAGGGCATTTTATATTATTTTATTTTATTTATTTTATATTTTGTGCCCAAAAATGGTATTGATACACTGATGATACACTCCCCTTCCTCAGTCCCCGAAACGCTTGATTCAATAAATATTTGACTAAACGACCAGTGGGTGCCTTCCTTCATCTTATATACTTACCTGCTGGCACCCTGGCATTCATGAAAATTGGAAGTGAGAGTGCTCTCTATCGAATATATATATATATATGTCCAAACAGATCGCACTCCGGACTTCCAAAAGCAACAACCCAGGGTGCAGCAGAGCAATTTATAAACCAATAGAATAAAGAGTGCACTCCAATGGGAATCCTTTCATCAATACCTCACTTTATTATTACTATTATTATTATTATTATTTATTATTACTAATAAAGTGAGGTATTGATGAAAGGATTCCCATTGGAGTGCACTCTTTCTTCTATTGGTATATATATATATATATATATATATATAGACTGTATATATGTGAATCACTGTACTAACCCTAGCTAAGCTTAAAAGCTGTGTAATACGGCGATGCTATGGCGTAAAGGGAAGTCTGCCTTAAAAAGCAGGCTAATGGTAAAAAAGTGAGTCATTGTGAACCACATTTGCATATCTTACCCAGAATCCTTTGCTTCATTGGAAACAATGTATTCAGAGAGTTTCTATGGGAAAAGCAAGTCTTCTGACTTTTCTAGATTTGTAAATGGGTTACACAATGAGTTATTTTCGCTACATTTTGAATTTAGTGGAGGATTTTAAACTCACTTTTCGCCTCCTCATAATTTTAATTGTTTTTGTATAAATTATATATATATATATATATATATATATATATATATATATATATATATATATATATATATATATATATATATATATATACTGTATATATATACATATACACACACATATACATATATACATACATAAATTCACTCAGTATACACAATCATATAAAATATGATAGGTATGTATACATTGTTTAAATGGTTTATAAAGAAAGTAAAGTCAAAATTAAAGTAAAATCAGCTAGAGCATACAATTTTTCAATTAATTTTTATTGTCAAATTTGCTTAGTTCTTTCTTGAAGGCAGTTCACTACTGGGAGCTAGCTGATTATTGGTGGGTGCACATATGCTCCTCTTGTCAGCTTGCCAGATGTTTTCAACTAGCTCCTAGCAGTGCATTGCTGCTAATAGGTTTACTCATTAACAAGAGAACTAAGTAATTTTGAAAATAAAATTTAATTGGAAAGTTGTTTAACATTAATGTAACTTTAAATATGTACATACTTTTTATTATAAGTCTGCTTTAAAAAAAGTGAAATGAATTAATTTATGGAGAGTTTTTGCATTTTTTTCACTCTTAGTTTTATACTTGAGATGTAGAAATGTTATAATCAGCAAATTTCATTAAGATATTTAAATATTCTGTTTGTGCAGGGTTTTAGCTGAAACAAATTTCCAGGTACAGCAAATATACGCCTAGATTTAGAGTTTTGCGTTAGAAGGGGTGCTTTAGCTATGCGTGTTTTTTTCCCCCCGCACCTTTTAAACAACGCTGGTATTTAGAGTTGTCTGAAGGGAGCGTACAGGCATATTTACCGCCACTGCAACTCTCAATACCAACGTTGCTTACGGACGCGGCCAGCTTCAAAAACGTGCTTGTGCACGATTCCCCCATAGGAAACAATGGGGCAGTTTGAGCTGGAAAAAAAGCAGCGTTCAGCTCCTAACGCAGCCCCATTGTTTCCTATGGGGAAACACTTCCTAAGTCTGCACCTAACACCCTAACATGAACCCCGAGTCTAAACAACCCTAACATACACTTATTAACCCCTAATCTGCCTCCCCCGCTATCGCTGACCCCTGCATATTATTTTTAACCCCTAATCTGCCGCTCCATACACCGCCGCAACCTACGTTATCCCTATGTACCCCTAATCTGCTGCCCCTAATACCGCCGACCCCTATATTATATTTATTACCCCCTAATCTGCCCCCCCAACGTCACCGCTACCTACCTACACTTATTAACCCCTAATCTGCCGACCGGACTTCACTGCTACTATAATAAATGTATTAACCCCTAATCCGCCTCACTCCCGACTCAAAAACCCTATAATAAATAGTATTAACCCCTAATCTGCCCTCCCTAACATCGCCGACACCTAACTTCAAGTATTAATCCCTAATCTGCCGACTGGACCTTGCTGCTACTCTAATAAATGTATTAACCCCTAAAGCTAAGTCTAACCCTAACACTAACACCCCCCTAAATTAAATATAATTTAAATCTAACAAAATAAAATAAATCTTATTAAATAAATTAATCCTATTTAAAGCTAAATACTTACCTGTAAAATAAACCCTAATATAGCTACAATATAAATAATAATTATATTGTAGCTATTTTAGGATTTATATTTATTTTACAGGCAACTTTGTATTTATTTTAACTAGGTACAATAGCTATTAAATAGTTAATAACTATTTAATAGCTACCTAGTTAAAATAATTACCAAATTACCTGTAAAATAAATCCTAACCTAAATTACAATTAAACCTAACACTACACTATCAATAAATTAATTAAATAAACTACCTACAATTATCTACAATTAAATCAACTAAACTAAATTTAAAAAACAAACAAACACTAAATTACAAAAAAACAAACACTAAATTACAAAAAAATAAAAAAAGATTACAAGAATTTTAAACTAATTACACCTACTCTAAGCCCCCTAAAAAAATAACAAAGCCCCCCAAAATAAAAAAAAATGCCCTACCCTATTCTAAAATAAAAAATGTTACAGCTCTTTTACCTTACCAGCCCTTAAAAGGGCCTTTTGCGGGCATGCCCCAAAGAAAACAGCTCTTTTGCCTGTAAAAACACATACAATACCCCCCCCCACATTACAACCCACCACCCACATACCCCTAATCTAACCCAAACCCCCCTTAAAAAACCTAACACTAAGCCCCTGAAGATCTTCCTACCTTATCTTCACCACGCCAGGTATCACCGATCCGTCCAGAAGAGGGTCCGAAGTCTTCATCCTATCCGGCAAAAAGAGGTCCAGAAGAGGCTCCGAAGTCTTCATCCTATCCCGCAAGAAGAGGAGATCCAGACCGGCAAACATCTTCATCCAAGCTGCATCTTCTATCTTCATCCATCCGACGAGGAGCGGCTCCATCTTCAAGACCTCTGGCGCGGAACATCCTCTTCTCCCGACGACTAGACGAATGAAGGTTCCTTTAAGGGATGTCATCCAAGATGGTGTCCCTCGAATTCCGATTGGCTGATAGGATTCTATCAGCCAATTGGAATTAAGGTAGGAAAAATCTGATTGGCTGATTGAATCAGCCAATCAGATTCAAGTTCAATCGGATTGGCTGATCCAATCAGCCAATCAGATTGAGCTTGCATTCTATTGGCTGTTCAGATCATATATTACAGATAATTACACTTGTTTATGTCTCTTGTCTTGTGAATTGGGTAGTGGGAATTTAGATTAAACATAGTAAATAGTTTATTGAAAAGAGAGTGGTAATTAGTTTTTTTATTTGTGTTGGGTGTGGTCACTGTTCAGGTTAATTGTAGTTTGTGTGGGTGGGTGAGCAGTGAGTAGGGTTAATTGTGGAGGATTAACTCAATGTCAAGCATAATTTATGTATTGATCCTCCACACCAATTTACACTGTTAAAAGCTGTTGTATTAGAGCGAAAAGGTTTCACCACAAAAAGAGAGTTGTGGTACAATTGTTGCCTTATCTCACTGTTATGTGACAGTAGCTTCCAAAGAAAGTAATAGCTGTCAATAAGCTGCCTCAGTGATTAAACTATAGATTTTCTTTTGCATGCTTAGAAGGTGATTGCTGATTAGTCACTACGAGGGAAGAAAGCAATTGTTACTTTGAGTCCCTGCTTCTATTAACATTACAGGCATAGGATCTTACACTTGAATTATAATTTTGTTTAATTATGAAGGGGACATTAAACTGCTGGCTACACCCACAGCAGTATGGTTACTACTAATCATGCTATTGTTTTTCCTCCTGTGCCTGCAGCTTTCTTCAAAGCCTTCACTTAAAGGGATAGTAAACACCAAAAATGCTATAGTTTAAAAAGAAAGATAATCCTCTTATTACCCATTCCCCAGTTTTGCATAACCAACACTGTTATATTAAAGGGACAGTCTAGTATAAATTAAACTTTCATTAATCAGATAGAACTTTTAATTTTAATAAACTTTCCAATTTTCTTTTATCATCAAATTTGCTTTTTTTTTCTTGGTATTCTTAGTTTAAACTAAACATAAGTAGGCTCATATGCTAATTTCTAAACATTTGAGGGCTGCCTCTTATCACATACTTTTTAAATCTCTTTTCAACACAAAGAGACAGAAAGTACACGTGGGCCATATAGATAACACTGTGTTCAGGCACAGGGGGTTATTTAAGATTTAGCACAAAACAATGCTAAATGTAAGTCAATAGATAATAAACAGTCACAGTCATGTGATTAGGGGGCTGGAAGAAGGTTCCTAGATACAAGGTAATCACAAAGGTAAAAAGTGTATTAATATAACTGTGTTGGTTATGCAAAACTGGGGCATGGGTAATAAAAGGATTATCTATCTTTTAAAACAATAACAATTATGTGGTAGACTGTCCCTTTAATATACTTTTTACCTCTGTAATTACCTTGTATCTAAGCCTCTGCTGACTGCCTCCTTATCCCAGACTTGCATTTCAGGCAATTAGTGCTGACTCTTAAATAACTTTATGTGCATGAGCACAGTGTAATCTATATGAAACACATGAACTAACGCCCTCTAGATGTGATACACTGTCAAATGCAGAGTGCATGTGTGTAGGTGTTGTATTTGCTGTTAGAAAATACCTGTCTCTTGCCTCAATAGACTTTCTATCTGGGCCATGAGTATATCATCATAAAATGGCAGCTATTCAGGTTACATCTTTGTCACACCTAAAATAAAACAGGATTAATTGATTTCCCAAGTAATATCTCTTGTGTACCTTATCTTATTTACTAGGATAAATAAGATAAATCATAGCCCTATTTCATATAAAGAGGTCACCACTAGGAAAGTTTTATCTTCATAATATATTTTCTTATGCTCATGTATTACATTTCCGAAATGCACTAAAAGGATATTAAACACTAATTGAATGATAGACATAATGATGTATTCAAAGCAAACAAATAATATGTAGGTGTATTTAAAAAAATATATGTATTAGCTGTTTAAATATTGAAAAAAATAAGTGTAAAGCTTTAGTTTCCATAAAACTATGGGCGCCGCCATTTTGCAATCTAGGTTTCCTTCTCTGCTAAAGCCAATAAGGGACAGTTATAAAAGGGTCATTAGAGTTTGTGACCAATGACTGTGAGGAATACAGCAGTGACGAGCCTGCACTTCCACATTTAACAGCATCTGGAGCACATGAGTTTAAAAAATTGAATTACTAGAAAAAAGGGACAACATAAAGCATATTGTTTATTAATTTACTATATCAAATTTAACATTTAGAATTACCTCAGAGTGTTCAATGCCCCTTTAAGCTGTGAGGGGGGTGATGTGTTGTAGGGCTCATTTGTATATGCTTTTTCAGAATCCCCTGCTGTTATCAGGCATTTTCTGTGGTCAAAAATATAAATTGTTTATGCAATGATTTATTTTGTACCATATTTTTCCGAACCATAACTTATATTGAATATACTTATTCCTGTACATGTAAATTGTACAAATAATGATGACGATGACAACAATTTCAGAAAAAAATCAAACTGTGTACTAAGAAATATATGTATTTTTAATTCAAACTGCTGGAGTGCAAAATGTTCTATTTATTCCTACCTGATCTAGTAATTTTCCTGCTGCCTTTTGCCTGACATCAAGTGATTGCTTCAGAGACGGTATCTCTGCACCAGAGGCTATCGTGCTTGTTCCACTGATTATTATGCTGTGAGACATGAAGGGTGTGCTACAAGAAAGATATCTCTTTACCAAAGGACATATTTTACTGTGGAAACATTAGCCAATTTAACTACTGCCAATTTTGACTGCTATAATAAATTTAAAATTTGACTGTAGTAATATGATTTGAACATCTTCACATGTAATTTCTTATTTTACACCAAAGCCCTCCAACTATCCAAAGCATTCCCATAATATTACCTATTTCTCGACAAGATTTCTTCATTTGATCTGTTTTTTATAAATAATAAAATATAAAAATATAATCTATATGTTGCATGGGTACAAGTGATTCCTCAGCAACAGAATTTATAGGAATGCGTAAAAAGTTAGCAACAGTGAAAAATAATTAAGATTTTAATACATTTGTACAATTTCTTATACACTTAACTTTTGAAGATAAACTTTTTTGGGGGTTTGATTTAAATCAAATCAATTTAAATCAGGATTTAAATCACTGGTCAGTAAGGCTTTAAATCATGGTTTTCTACATAAATGTTTCATTTTTAAAATAAACTTTCAGATTATTTTTCCTGTTATATCAGAAAATGACTGATTTTTTTTATATACCATTAGAAATACATATATTATTATGAAATTATTTGGAAATTAACTATCAGGGAAATGATGAGACAAATAATTGGCAACGTTCCAAGCAACATCCGGGGACCCGGCAAGAGAACCGGAAGTGACTCTGGTCAGTAAAGAAATAGTCCCCCCACAAAAATCAAATGGAGTGTCGCAGCAGTGGCAAAACCAAGCCACTTAGTACAGATATAGATGAAGAAAAGCAGGCACTGCATCAAGGTATCCTTAAAACCAAAAATGCTTTATTGAAAAATGTTAAAAGATTCACAGCTGCATCCGCTGTATGTCACGCACATAGTACAAGGCAGGAGTATGTTAGACACATAGGCTGTCTGACTAGTTTCGCGTCCCTGAAGGACGCTTATTCATAGACATGTTTAGGATATAGAGTGGCCAGTACTTATAGGGGAAACTTGTACTTGATAGGCTGCTGTCTCTTATTCAATTAACTAATTTAACAGCCAAAACTCAATTAACCCCTGAAGGCACAGGTCACTCATTTCTTTATCCCAAAAGAAATAATAAAAACAAAATGAAGAACCTCTCAGTAACATTGTATCTCTGCATATGAAAATGATAATCTCACTTAGAAGATATATTTGAGATGTAGTCACACTAAGACACAATATGAAAAGAATGGAGAAAATTGGGAAAATTGTTATACTTTAAAGTTATCAGAAATATGACAAGATAATGTTTCAATAAAGTTTACTATTCACCTGTCCCTAGAGATATGCCTAATTAGTTCAAAATATTGGTACAAAATGTATTATAGAAACATATTAACGGCTAGATTTGGAGTTTTGTCGGTAACGACCCGAAAAACTAACGCCGGCTTTTTTCTGGCCGCACCATAAAAATAACTCTGGTATTGAGAGTCCACATAAAGGCTGCGTTAGACTCCAAAAAAGGAGCGTAGAGCATTTTTAACGCAGCTTCAACTCTCGATACCAGAGTTGCTTACGCAAGCGGCCAGCCTCAAAAACGTGCTCGTGCACGATTCTCCCATAGGAAACAATGGGTCTGTTTGAGCTGAAAAAAAAACTAACACCTGCAAAAAAGCCGCGTTCAGCTCTTAATAAACTTCCTCAAGAGGTAGTAGCAACAAACACTGTGGGGGACTTTAAAAATGCATGGGACAAGCATAGGGCTATCCTACGAACTAGATAAGTTTATACTGTTAGGTAAGGTGGGGCAGACTTGCTGGGCCTATGGCTCTTATCTGCCGTCAATATCTATGTTTCTATGTTTCTATGGGGAAACACTTCCTACGTCTGCACCTAACACCCTAACATGTACCCCGAGTCTAAACACCCCTAACCTTACATTTATTAACCCCTAATCTGCTGCCCCCGCTATCGCTGATCCCTGCATATTATTATTAACCCCTAATCTGCTGCTCCGTAAACCGCCGCTACTTACATTATCCCTATGTAGCCCTAATCTGCTGCCCTAACATCGCCGACCCCTATATTATATTTATTAACCCCTAATCTGCCGCCCACAACGTCGCCTAACTACACTTATTAACCCCTAATCTACCGAGCGGACCTGAGTGCTACTATAATAAAGTTATTAACCCCTAATCCGCCTCACTAACCATATAATAAATAGTATTAACCCCTAATCTGCCCTCCCTAACATCGCCGACACCTAACTTCAATTATTAACCCCTAATCTGCCGACCGGAGCTCACCGCTATTCTAATAAATGTATTAACCCCTAAAGCTAAGTCTAACCCTAACACTAACACCCCCCTAAGTTAAATATAATTTAATTTAACGAAATTAATTAACTCTTATTAAATAAATTATTCCTATTTAAAGATAAATACTTACCTGTAAAATAAATCCTAATATAGCTACAATATAAATTATAATTATATTATAGCTATTTTAGGATTTATATTTATTTTACAGGTAACTTTGTATTTATTTTAACCAGGTACAATAGCTATTAAATAGTTAAGAACTATTTAATAGCTAAAATAGTTAAAATAATTACAAATTTACCTGTAAAATAAATCCTAACCTAAGTTACAATTAAACCTAACACTACACTATCAATAAATTAATTAAATAAACTACCTACAATTACCTACAATTAACCTAACACTACACTATCAATAAATTAATTAAATACAATTCCTACAAATAAATACAATTAAATAAACTAGCTAAAGTACAAAAAATAAAAAATAACTAAGTTACAAAAAATAAAAAAATATTTACAAACATAAGAAAAATATTACAACTATTTTAAACTAATTACACCTACTCTAAGCCCCCTAATAAAATAACAACAGGGCCCTTTGCGGGGCATGCCCCAAGAAATTCAGCTCTTTTGCCTGTAAAAAAAAACATACAATACCCCCCCCCAACATTACAACCCACCACCCACATACCCCTAATCTAACCCAAACCCTCCTTAAATAAACCTAACACTAAGCCCCTGAAGATCTTCCTACCTTGTCTTCACCCTACCAGGTTCACCGATCCGTCCTGAAGAGCTCCTCCGATGTCCTAATCCAAGCCCAAGCGGGGGGCTGAAGAGGTCCATGATCCGGCTGAAGTCTTCATCCAAGCAGGAGCTGAAGAGGTCCATGATCCGGCTGAAGTCTTCATCCAAGCGGGAGCTGAAGAGGTCCATGATCCAGATGAAATCTTCATCCAAGCGGGAGCTGAAGAGGTCCATGATCCGGCTGAAGTCTTCATCCAAGCGGGAGCTGAAGAGGTCCATGATCCGGATGAAGTCTTCATCCAAGTGGGAGCTGAAGAGGTCCATGATCCGGATGAAGTCTTCTATCAACGGCATCTTCAATCTTCTTTCTTCCGGATCCATCTTGCAGACCTCCGACGCCGAACATCCTCTTCTCCCGACGCCTACTAGCCGAATGACGGTTCCTTTAAGGGACGTCATCCAAGATGGCGTCCCTCGAATTCCGATTGGCTGATAGGATTCTATCAGCCAATCGGAATTAAGGTAGGAATATTCTGATTGGCTGATGGAATCAGCCAATCAGAATCAAGTTCAATCCGATTGGCTGATTCGATCAGCCAATCAGATTGAGCTTGCATTCTATTGGCTGTTCCGATCAGCCAATAGAATGCGAGCTCAATCTGATTGGCTGATTGGATCAGCCAATCGGATTGATCTTGATTCTGATTGGCTGATTCCATCAGCCAATCAGAATATTCCTACCTTAATTCCGATTGGCTGATAGAATCCTATCAGCCAATCGGAATTCGAGGGACGCCATCTTGGATGTGGGTGGTGGGTTGTAATGTTGGGGGGGGTATTGTATGTTTTTTTTTACAGGCAAAAGAGCTGAATTTCTTGGGGCATGCCCCGCAAAGGGCCCTGTTCAGGGCTGGTAAGGTAAAAGAGCTTTGAAATGTAGTAATTTAGAATCGGGTAGGGCATTTTGTTATTTTGGGGGTCTTTGTTATTTTATTAGGGGGCTTAGAGTACGTGTAATTAGTTTAAAATTGTTGTAATATTTTTCTTATGTTTGTAAATATTTTTTTATTTTTTGTAACTTAGTTCTTTTTTATTTTTTGTACTTTAGCTAATTTATTTAATTGTATTTATTTGTAGGAATTGTATTTAATTAATTTATTGATAGTGTAGTGTTAGGTTAATTGTAGGTAATTGTAGGTATTTTATTTAATTAATTTAATGATAGTGTAGTGTTAGGTTTAATTGTAACTTAGGTTAGAATTTATTTTACAGGTAATTTTGTTTTTATTTTAACTAGGTAACTATTAAATAGTTCTTAACTATTTAATAGCTATTGTACCTGGTTAAAATAATTACAAAGTTGCCTGTAAAATAAATATTAATCCTAAAATAGCTACAATATAATTATAATTTATATTGTAGCTATATTAGGGTTTATTTTACAGGTAAGTATTTAGCTTTAAATAGGAATAATTTATTTAATAAGAGTTAATTAATTTTGTTAGATTTAAATTATATTTAACTTAGAGGGGTGTTAGTGTTAGGGTTAGACTTAGCTTTAGGGGTTAATACATTTATTAGAATAGCGGTGAGCTCCGGTCGGCAGATTAGGGGTTAATAATTGAAGTTAGGTGTCGGCGATGTTAGGAAGGGCAGATTAGGGGTTATTACTATTTATTATAGGGTTAGTGAGGCGGATTAGGGGTTAATAACTTTATTATAGTAGCGGTGCGGTCCGCTCGGCAGATTAGGGGTTAATAAGTGTAGGCAGGTGGAGGCGACGTTGAGGGGGGCAGATTAGGGGTTAATAAATATAATATAGGGGTCGGCGGTGTTAGGGGCAGCAGATTGGGGGTACATAAGGATAACCTAGGTGGCGGTCGGCAGATTAGGGGTTAAAAAAAATTATTCGAGTGTCGGCGATGTGGGGGGACCTCGGTTTAGGGGTACATAGGTAGTTTATGGGTGTTAGTGTACTTTAGAGTACAGTAGTTAAGAGCTTTATAAACCGGCGTTAGCCCAGAAAGCTCTTAACTACTGACTTTTTTCCTGCGGCTGGAGTTTTGTCGTTAGATGTCTAACGCTCAATTCAGAAACGACTCTAAATACCGGAGTTAGAAAGATCCCATTGAAAAGATAGGATACGCAATTGACGTAAGGGGATCTGTGGTATGGAAAAGTCGCAGATGAAAAGTGAGCGTTAGACCCTATTTTGAGTGACTCCAAATACCGGCGGTAGCCTAAAACCAGCGTTAGGAGCCTCTAACGCTGGTTTTCACGGCTAACGCCAAACTCCAAATCTAGGTCTAAGTTAATAATTCAGTACTAAATTCAATTTTTTAGGAACACCCAATGATATATACATTCACTTGTTTCAAATGATAAAATATATGAATCTATATATATATATATATATATATATATATATCAGTAGTAGGAATATGATGCAATAAATATATCTAAAATAATTAATAATTGATTAGATGTTTTTTAGTAGTCAATAAAGAAATTTATATCACGTTCACGGTTCATCCCCAAGGGTGAGCATGTCTGTAACTTTAACATCCAAAATAATTCCTTTTTTTCTAAACATTTGAATTTGTTTCCTCCTCTTATGGATGTAATAACAGTGTCAATAATTTTTATATTCATGTTGGCCACATTGGTGAAATGGTAGCCATTAAAGTGGTTAGCAACCGCAGAATCCTTATTATAATTTTTCGTGTCTCTAGTATGTTCATTGAAATGCTTTTTGGCCTCCCTAGAGGTTTGACCTGTGTACTGTGATTGGCATAAATTGCAGGTGAGTAGGTAAACCACAAAAGTGGTACTACAATTTGCATAGAAGTCTGTAGTAAATTCCTTTCCTGTGCTTGTACTTATAAACTGGCATCTTTGAAACTTGAATCTTTTTTATTGTCTGTATATTGTGTTTTGGAAACTCTATTATAATTTTTAATTTCTTTACGACATTTCTCTAGACTATTAGCATTATAACCCCTACAAATCAGTCTATTCTTGAGATCCAATGATTGTGACTCATATATTTGATCAGACTTGGTATTTCTCAGAATTCTGATAAATTGGCTGCGTGGTATAGCTTTAACCACATGCGTGGGGTGTTGAGAAGTGGCATATAAAATGGTGTTACCAGCTGTTTCTTTACGAAAAGTACTAGTAACAATACGATTGTCACTGATCTGTAATGTGAGATCTAAATAATTGACACTATTAGTGCTAAACATCCCTGTAAATTTGAGGTTAAAGGAATTCACATTAATATATTCCAAAAATTTGTCAAACTCTGTTACATTTAATGTTTTTTTTACAATAACCAGCAGGTCATCGATGTAACAGATGTATGGTAGGATGTCTTCAAGCCAGGGGTTGTGTATAATATAGATATGTGACAACTCCCACCAGGAGACGTATAAATTGGCAAATGCGGGGGCAAATTTTGTAAAACAATCCATCAAACCAAAAATAATTGTGGGAGAGTAAGAATCTTAACACATCTCCCACATATTGTTTGGTATAAATGTTTAAATCCATCTCTCTTTGTAGAAAAAATTCTACTGCTTGTACCCCTAATTCCTGAGGGATACAAGTATATAGTGAACACACATCGATAACCGCCCAAGAATAACCATCCTAATCAACAGTGTCCATAATTTTAATAAGTTGGGCACTATCTTTTAGATAGGAGAGCTGTTTTTGGCTATGGGTTGTAAGATTTCATCTAACCATGCCCCCAAAGGCTCAAACAAGGACCCCACCCCTGAGACGATGGGTCTCCCAGATGGGGAAATGGGGTCCTTGTGAACCTTGGGGACATGGTAAAAAATAGGAGTGAGAGGATGGTCAGGAACTAAATTAGAGATTTCTTTGTCTCCAAAAACCCCCAAAGTTACACCTTCCATTACAATAGATTGCAATTTCTTTTTATATGCAAAAATGGGATTACCAGAGAGTTTTTTGTATACCTTAGTATCATTCAGCTGTTTTAGGGCTTCAACAAAATATGCCTCTTTATCTTGAATAACAATGCTGCCACCCTTGTCTGCATTTTTAATGACAATACTGTTGTTGTCTTGAAGTGATTTTAATGCCTGTTTTTCTTTATAATCAGATTATGGGTGGCAGCATTGGTATTATCTCTTTTTTCCAATTTGAATATGTCCTCATGGACCGATTTTTGATAGGCGTTGATGATTGTACCTCTATATTGTGTGGGGTAAAAATCCGACTTTGTACTCGTTGGATGAACTAGCTTATTAGGTAAAGGAGACTCATAATCACCACTATAGAGGTCAGTTAATGTGACCAAAGATTTTCACTGTTTGATAGAGATAAAGTAGTTTCTACATTGGGTGCCTCTTGTAATTTATTTTCAGGACATGTTAGTGCAAAAAACATTTTCAATGCTAACTTCCGGACAAACTTGTTAATGTCAAGAAGTGTATTGAAACAAGAGAAATTACCAGAAGGTGCAAAACCTTAACCTTTCGATAGTACTTGTAACTCCTCCTTTTAAAGAACATATTTAGATAGGTTAATGACACTGACATTATCTTTTTCAGTAAGAGTCCTTATGACTTTATCTTCCGGATGGATAGGATGTGGTGTTATTGTCCTTTCTTTGTTGATTTGTTTTTCCCTTTTTGTTCTCCATCTTTTCCGTTTTCTTTTTGCTGGGAATTCCCTGATCGTGTTTTCGGACGGGCCACTGGTTCCGGATCTTGCGAATCTGCCAGCTCCACCGCCTCCTGTAAAAAATCACATGAAGAGGATGGAGAGATAGAGGGAGAAGAAGAAGAAAGAAGAGAAGAACAGTTTGAAGAATAGGAAGTGCCTGAAAAACAGGCTTCAGAATCGGTGGTCTCTCCTTCAGGAGGGTGGAAGGCCACCTTTCTCTTTTTCTTTCCAATTTTTTTAGAATGGATTTAGGTTCATTCTTTTCTAGTTCTTGTGTTGTTGCATTCTGTTTAGAATTGTTGCCTTTACTTTTTCTATTTTTATTTCTATTAATTCGCTGTTGTCTGCGTAGTGCTGCCGAATTGTATACCCTTTGTTGTTCATAATCTTTCTTATCTCTCTGGAATTTGGTGCCTTTACTTTCAGCCTGTTCTTTGTCTTGCTTGGAGATAGATTCAATCATTTTTTTGTTCAATGAGATAAACTCAGCATGGTTTTTGTATGGTGACAATTCATCTTTTTGAGTGATAATAATCTCTCTTATTTTATTGCGTTTTTTATTTTTATTCTATTGTTTTCAATATACTTTTCAATGGCCACAATGTCCCACATCAATCTCAAATCTGTAATTAGGGATTGTTATAATGCTTTAAACTGTTTTTTCACTTCAATATTGTCTGTACTTCATCCACTGTAAAGATAGTATTGAAGTATTCCTGTCTCGTATTTATATTAAAGAAATCTTCATGTTCAGATGTTTCACCAATTTGAGATATATCAGAACTAAGAGGTTCATTGGTGTCAAAATTCGCTCCTGCCATTGTACTAAAAAATATTATTTTTATGTATACATGTGTATACCTTTAAGTGCGTGGGCTGCAATAAATGCAGCAACAGGATTAACCTTGTTTAAATAATCTGAGCACTCTTTTTTTAAATGCTAATATGTATGTGAGGACAAAGCACTGGATAGTTTTATACTTTTGCGACTAATACAAACAAAGCTTTTGCCCAAATATAACTTTACATTACATCAAGCGCAACATATGTTCATATAACATGGAGCTGTTTAGCAATGTTTAACAAGTCCCAGATTGTACAATTTTGAAAAATTTTATCAGTAGCGTTTTCCTCGCATTAGATAGCAACTTCATATGCACTTAACATGATTTATAGTACTCTGCAGTCCTATAATGTCCGCAGGGCAGGAACGTCAGAAGAGGTTTCTGTATCAGGGAAATGATGAGACAAACAATTGGCGATGTTCCAAGCAACATCCGGGGACCCGGCAAGAGAACCGGAGAGCCTTTGAGAAGTATATTGAAAACAATAGAATTCCTAGGGGGCTTCGTATAAAAAAGTATCCCTCTTTCAATTTGAAGATTTTGAAGATATGGAGGAGCGGAATGAGGCCTTAAATAAATGTTCCTTTACTTTACTAAATATTCTTATTAAAGTTAAAAATAAAAAACGCAATAAAATAAGAGAGATTATTATCACCCAAAAAGATGAATTGTCACCATACAAAAACCATGCTGAGTTTATCTCATTGAACAAAAAAATGATTGAATCTATCTCCAAGCAAGACAAAGAACAGGCTGAAAGGAAAGGCACCAAATTCCAGAGAGATAAGAAAGATTATGAACAACAAAGGGTGTACAATTCGGCAGCACTACGCAGACAACAGTGAATTAATAGAAATAAAAATAGAAAAAGTAAAGGCAACAATTCTAAACAGAATGCAACAACACAAGAACTAGAAAAGAATGAACCTAAATCCATTCTGAAAAAAATTGGAAAGAAAAAGAGAAAGGTGGCCTTCCACCCTCCTGAAGGAGAGACCACCGATTCTGAAGCTTGTTTTTCAGGCACTTCCTATTCTTGAAACTGTTCTTCTCTTGTTTCTTCTTCTTCTCCCTCTAGCTCTCCATCCTCTTCATGTGATTTTTTACAGGAGGCGGTGGAGCTGGCAGATTCGCGAGATCCGGAACCAGAGGCCCGTCCGAAAACACGATCAGGGAATTCCCAGCAAAAAGAAAACGGAAAAGATGGAGAACAAAAAGGGAAAAACAAATCAACAAGGAAAGTACAATAACACCACATCCTATCCATCCGGAAGATAAAGTCATAAGGACTCTTACTGAAAAAGATAATGTCAGTGTCATTAACCTATCTAAATATGTTCTTTAAAAGGAGGAGTTACAAGTACTATCGAAAGGCTTAGGTTTTGCACCTTCTGGTAATTTCTCTTGTTTCAATACACTTCTTGACATTAACAAGTTTGTCTGGAAGTTAGCATTGAAAAAGTTTTTTGCACTAACATGTCCTGAAAATAAATTACAAGAGGCACCCAATGTAGAAACTACTTTATCTCTATCTAACAGTGAAAATCCTATTTTGCCATTTGAGGATGCACAGGCTTTGGTCACATTAACTAACCTCTATAGTGGTGATTATGAGTCTCCTTTACCTAATAAGCTAGTTAATCCAACGAGAACAAAGTCGGATTTTTACCCCACACAATATAGAGGTACAATCATCAACGCCTATCAAAAATCGGTCCAAGAGGACATATTCAAATTGGAAAAAAGAGATAATACCAATGCTGCCACCCATAATCTGTCTTATAAAGAAAAACAGGCATTAAAATCACTTCAAGACAACACCAGTATTGTCATTAAAAATGCAGACAAGGGTGGCAGCATTGTTATTCAAGATAAAGAGGCATATTTTGTTGAAGCCCTAAAACAGCTGAATGATACTAAGGTATACAAAAAACTCTCTGGTAATCCCATTTTTGCATATAAAAAGAAATTGCAATCTATTGTAATGGAAGGTGTAACTTTGGGGTTTTTTGGAGACAAAGACATCTCTAATTTAGTTCCTGACCATCCTCTCACTTCTATTTTCTATTATGTCCCCAAGGTTCACAAGGACCCCATTTCCCCACCTGGGAGACCCATCGTCTCAGGGGTGGGGTCCTTGTTTGAGCCTTTGGGGGCATGGTTAGATGAAATCTTACAACCCATAGCCAAAAAACAGCTCTCCTATCTAAAAGATAGTGCCCAACCTATTAAAATTATGGACACTGTTGATTGGAAGGATGGTTATTCTTGGGCGGTTATCGATGTGTGTTCACTATATACTTGTATCCCTCAGGAATTAGGGGTACAAGCAGTAGAATTTTTTCTACAAAGACAGATGGATTTAAACATTTATACCAAACAATATGTGGGAGATGTGTTAAGATTCTTACTCTCCCACAATTATTTTTGGTTTTATGGATTGTTTTACAATCAGATATGTGGCACTGCCATGGGGGCAAAATTTGCCCCCGCATTTACCAATTTATACGTCTCCTGGTGGGAGTTGTCACATATCTATAGTATACACAACGCCTGGCTTGAAGACATCCTACCATACATCCGTTACATCGATGACCTGCTGGTTATTTTTAAAAAAAACATTAAATGTAACAGAGTTTGACAAATTTTTGGAATATATTAATGTGAATTCATTTAACCTCAAATTTACAGGGATGTTTAGCACTAATAGTGTCAATTATTTAGATCTCACATTACAGATCAGTGACAATCGTATTGTTACCAGTACTTTTCGTAAAGAAACAGCTGGTAACACCATTTTATATGCCACTTCTCAACACCCCACGCATGTGGTTAAAGCTATACCACGCAGCCAATTTATCAGAATTCTGAGAAATACCAAGTCTGATCAAATATATGAGTCACAATCATTGGATCTCAAGAATAGACTGATTTGTAGGGGTTATAATGCTAATATTCTAGAGAAATGTCGTAAAGAAATTAAAAATTATAACAGAGTTTCCAAAACACAATATACAGACAATAAAAAAGATTCAAGTTTCAAAGATGCCATAGTTTTCACTACAGCGTATTCCAAATAATACCATGAGATTGTAAAAATATTAAAAAAACATTCTCACATTCTCTCAGGAGATGATATATTGAAACCTTTTATCAATACCATCAAATATGTTCCTAAAAAATCAAAAACACTAGGCCAAGTAATATCCCCTAGCCTAGTTATGAGAACCAATGTAAGAAAACAGGATTGGCTTAAATACAAGGGAAATTATAAATGTGGCAGATGTAATTGTAATATGTGTGCTCACATCCAGGAAGGCAATCAGTTTATAAGTACAAGCACAGGAAAGGAATTTACTACAGACTTCTATGCAAATTGGAGTACCACTTTTGTGGTTTACCTACTCACCTGCAATTTATGCCAATCACAGTACACAGGTCAAACCTCTAGGGAGGCCAGAAGGCGTTTCAATGAACATACTAGAGACACGAAAAATTATAATAAGGATTCTGCGGTTGCTAACCACTTTAATGGCTACCATTTCACCAATGTGGCCAACATGAATATAAAAATTATTGACACTGTTATTACATCCATAAGAGGAGGAAACAAATTCAAATGTTTAAAAAAATTGGAATTATTTTGGATGTTAAAGTTACAGACACGCTCACCCTTGGGGATGAACCGTGAACGTGATATAAATTTCTTTATTGACAACTAAAAAACATCTAATCAATTATTAATTATTTTAGATATATTTATTACATCATATTCCTACCACTGATAAATATATATTCATATATTTTATCATTTGAAACAAGTGAATGTATATATCATAGGGTGTTCCTAAAAATTTGAATTTAGTACTGAATTATTAACTTAATATGTTTCTATATTAAATTTTGTACCAATATTTTCAACTAATTAGGCATATCTATATAGGGACAGGTGAATAGTAAACTTTATTGAAACATTATCTTGTCATATTTCTGATAACTTTAAAGTATAACAATTTTCCCAATTTTCTCCATTCTTTTCATATTGTGTCTAAGTGTGACTACATCTCAAATATGTCTTCTAAGTGAGATTATCATTTTCATATGCATAGATACAATGTTACTGAGAGGTTCTTCATTTTGTTTTTATTATTTCTTTTGGGATAAAGAAATGAGTGACCTGTGCCTTCAGGGGTTAATTGAGTTTTGGCTGTTAAGTTAATTAATTGAATAAGAGACAGCAGCCTATCAAGTACAAGTTTCCCCTATAAGTACTGGCCACTCTATATCCTAAACATGTCTAGGAATAAGCGTCCTTCAGGAACGCGAAACTAGTCAGACAGCCTATGTGTCTAACATACTCCTGCCTTGTACTATGTGTGTGACATACAGCGGATGCAGCTGGGAATCTTTTAACATTTTTCAATAAAGCATTTTTGGTTTTAAGGATACCTTGATGCAGTGCCTGCTTTTCTTCATCTATATCTGGAAATTAACTATCTCCAGTTTAATAGGTTAATCATTCATATTTGATCAACTTTTCAGCTGTACTTGATTGGAATTAGAATGAGAAACAAAACCATTATCTTATTAATACCAATTTAAATAATTGTATTTAAATAAATAAAAATAACCATTACTTTAATAAGAGCCACTATTTAAATAATTGTATTTAACTAAAACAATAACATTATAGGTTTCACTTTCATTTTTACTACTTGCCCCTCCCTCCTCACACTTAGGTCCTTGTGCAGATCTTTACTACTAAAAACAATCCTCTTTTCATTGTGCTTCTTGAAACTTTGTAAGGGGTTGATTCTGTTTACATAGAATTGCAGGGGGGAAATGTACAGTAATTAGTCAAAATTAAACTTTCACATTTTAAGCAACTTTCCAATCTGCTTGTATTATTTTATTTGCTTTTTTTTCTTGGTATCCTTTTTTTAAAAGCATACTAAGGTAGGCTGAGGAGCAACAATGCACTACTGGAAGCTAACTGTTGATTGGTCACTGCCCTTACATGCCTCTTGTCATTGGCTCACCCAGTGTTCTCAGCTAGCTCTCAGCATTGCATTGCTTTCCTTCAACAAAGTATACCAAGAAAATGCAAACCAAAAAAAAGCTAATTTGTTAACAGAATAAAAAATTGTATGCTAAAAGAAAAGAAAAATGGGTGTATGTCGCTTTAATGTGCATTTCCAAAATGTTGTATGTTTATTTGATAACATTTTTAATGTGAAGAAGAGATGTTATTTCTGCAGACACAAATTCATAGTTCTGAGAACTACAACACCAAGAATATGTGACAATATTTTCTAGATAAAAAAATGCCCAAAATAATCTGACAGAAACCTATGTGAATGAATTAATAGAATTAATTTACAAAAAATTAAATATTACAACAATAGATATACAGCATCATCCTACACAATTAAAAACGAATCCTTATTTCAGGATGAATCACATTTGGATTATAGAAAATTATCTTTAGATAGATTATTTCTCAAAAAGCATTTTATTTAAAGAAAAATATTTAAATCAAATAAGTCTGATTTAAATAATAGGGAAAAAAAAAAGATTTTTTTTTAAAATTGTATTTAAAATATTTTGGATTTTTATCCACCCTGCATGCCATCCATATATTGGATATTTGGAGTACAAGTGCCAATTTATTTTGCTCTGTAGCAGTATTGCCTAATTTAAGAAGGGAGCTCTGTGCGAACTAGCGAATCAAAGGTGGACAAAAGCATTATAATACAATCTGCTCTCCAAATCTTCTTAAAGATAAATAAATACAATGATGTCATACATTTATTTATATATATATATATATATATATATATATATATATATATATATATATATATATATATATATATATATATATATATATATATAAATCAAAGATGCAGCACTCGCTGGTCTTTTTACTCCAATGTGATTTTATTGTGTAACGTTTCGGGTACACACTATCCTTCCTCATATGCATATTTGACTCTTATACTATTACCTGTTGGCACCCTGGCGGTTGATTTTAAGGTGAGAGTGCGCTTTTCTCTGGATAATTTATATATATATATATATATATATATATATATATATATAAACTGTGGCCACAGATAAACTAGATATATACATACAAATCATTTAATTTGACGGTCATTAGGAGCATAATAGTAAATTGTGCATAAATCCAAAGGATGAAATGCAGTTGAAACTTATTTTTAGAGAAGTTTAGTCTGTTATTAATGTGGAGAGAAAATGTATTGTTGAATGATCCAATAAAGGGTCAGCTTACGAGTGGAGCGTTATTTAGTGTTTTTACTTGTGCGCTAACTGCGCTAGAAGTACACTTTTTGCATGCATTGGGTTGCGCTCGTATTACAAGGTAAAAGTAAAAACCAAGATAACCTATTCTCCCATAGAAGTCAATGGAGAAAAAAAGTAGAAAACACCTCACTCGCACGCTAACCCGACATGAAAATACAAATATTTCACATTCCAATGTTCTTCACATAGAAGAATATGTTTTATTTGTTCATAACTACATATATATATATATATATATATATATATATATATATATATATATATATATATATATATATTTATATATATATATATATATATATATATATATATATATGATGGAATTTTGATACAATATATATATATATATGTATATATATATATATATACATACAAGATTATATATAGCTGTTATCAGCTAAAGCAAAAAAGGCCACTACTCCTTACTAATTCTTCTTGACCTATCCGCTGCTTTTGACACAGTCGACCATCCTCTCCTCCTAAAAATACTACATTCATTTGGCATCCGAGACACAGCCCTCTCCTGGTTTGCCTCATATCTCTCAAACTGCCCTTTTTCAGTTTCCTTTAACAAAATATCTTGCAATCCTATGCCTCTCTCAGTTGGAGTACCGCAAGGCTCTGTCTTGGGTCCTTTGCTTTTCTCTCTCTATACAAAAACTTATAGCCTCCTACCACTTATATGCTGATGATACCCAAATCTATCTTTCCTCTCCTGATATCTCTCCCTCTTTACTCAACCAGATTTCCAATTGCCTCTCTGCAATTTACTCTTGGATGTCTTCACACTACCTCCAACTCAATCTGTCCAAAACTGAGCTGCTTCTTGTTCCCCCCTGGTCGAGACATCCAACACCTGACATTTCTCTGACAGTTGGAGACTCTATTCTCAACACCTCACCTCAGGTTCGCTGTCTTGGGGTCACACTAGACTCAAAGCTCACATTCAACCCACATATACAAGCGCTTACCAAATCCTGCCGTTCACACCTATGCAACATTTCCAGAATTCGTCCCTTCCTTACTCAAAAAATGACAAAAATACTTATTCATTCCCTCATTTTGCCACGCATTGATTACTGCAACCTACTCCTAAATGTTCTTCCAAAAGACAGCCTCTCCTCCCTCCAATCTATTATGAATGCTTCAGCTAGACTCATCCACCTAAGCCGCCGATCTACATCAGCGACTCCGCTCTGCCAGTCTCTACACTGGCTCCCCATACACTCCAGAATACAGTTTAAAGTATTAACTCTAACTTACAAAGCACTAAACAGTCTAACTCCCAACTATATTTCCTCTCTCATCGTGAAATATTCCCCATCCCGTCCTCTTCGATCAATCTCTGACCTACGTCTCTCCACTCCTGTTATCTTTACATCCCACTCCCGCCTCCAAGACTTTGCACGTGCTGCTCCTGTCCTCTGAAACTCTCTACCCTGCTCCATAAGACTGTCTCCAACCTTTTATAGCTTCAGACGCTCCTTGAAAAATCACCTATTCAGAGAGGCTTACCATCTCTCCTCCATCCCTCATCCGAACCAAACTAATACATGAACTGGCTGACTCACTGCTGCAACTACAACTGATGTAACAAGCTACCCCAACCGTATGTCTCTGCACCCTAAACCTGTAGACTGTAAGCTCTCCGGAGCAGGGACCTCTTCCTCCTGTACCAGATTTGTTTAGTTTTATGTTTTGTATTTTTATCAAAATGTTGTCATTATATACCCCTATCATTGTACCCAGTGCTACAGAATTTGGCGGCGCTATACATATAAATGATAATAATAATAATAATAGCTCATAAGAATACAATTTTTATTAAAACTACAGTTATCATAGCTAATATTGTGTACTGTTACTGAGTGGAATAAATTAGATCTAATGCCTGCACACAGTATTGTTCTTTGTCCTGTAAATTTTATGTAGTTTTAATATATAATTTATTCTTATGAGCTACTGTTCCTGTTTTATCTTCGGGAAGCTGAGGAGCTAAATACCTAAATGCTTAACCTCTTAAAGCTTAGTTATAGCTCATTGCTGTGTGAGTACCAGTCAATTAGACTATATTCCCCTTCACGCTCTTCACTATTGCCTCTTTTCTGTGTTATTTCTCTGCATAATTGGAAGCCATACACCAAGAGGAAGTGCCAAGGGGCCTGATACCTCCCTGCTTAATCCCCTAAGAGCTGAGTTATAGCTCAAAAATGTGTGAGTACCTGATCATTCATAAAAATATTGCGCCTAGATTTAGAGTTCTGCGTTAGCCGTCCAAACCAGCGTTAGGGGGTCCTAACGTTGGTTTTTACCGCCCGCTGGTATTTAGAGTCAGTCATGAAAGGGTCTAACGCTCACTTTCCAGCCGCGACTTTTCCATACCGCAGATCCCCCTAAGCCAATTGCGTATTCTATCTTTTCAATGGGATCTTTCTAACGCCGGTATTTAGAGTCTTGGCTGAAGTGAGCGTTAGAAATCTAACGACAAGACTCCAGCCGCCGAGAAAAGCCAGGAGTTAAGAGCTTTCTGGGCTAACGCCGGATCATAAAGCTCTTAACTACTGTGCTCTAAAGTACACTAACACCCATAAACTATCTATGTACTCTATTAAGTTTTTTTAACCCCTAATCTGCCGACCACACACCGCCGCCACCTACATTATCCCTATGTACCCCTAATCTGCTGCCCCTAACATCGCCGACCCCTACATAATATTTATTAAACCCTAATCTGCCCCCCCCAACATCGCCGCTACCTACCTACAATTATTAACCCCTAATCTGCCAACCGGACCTCACCGCTACTATAATAAATGTATTAACCCCTATTCCGCCTCACTCCCGCCTCAAAAACCCTATTATAAATAGTATTAACCCCTAATCTGCCCTTCCTAACATCGCTGACACCTAACTTCAAGTATTAACCCCTAATCTGCCGACCGGACCTCGCCGCTACTCTAATAATTTAGTAATTTAGTGTTTGTTTGTTTTTGTAATTTAGTGTTTGGTTTTTTTTGTAATTTAGTGTTTGTTTTTTTTTGTAATTTAGTTTAGTTGATTTAATTGTAGATAATTGTAGATAGTTTATTTAATTAATTTATTGATAGTGTAGTGTTAGGTTTAATTGTAACTTAGGTTAGGATTTATTTTACAGGTAATTTTGTAATTATTTTAACTAGGTAACTATTAAATAGTTATTAACTATTTAATAGCTATTGTACCTGGTTAAAATAAATACAAAGTTGCCTGTAAAATAAATATAAATCCTAAAATAGCTACAATATAATTATTATTTATATTGTAGCTATATTAGGGTTTATTTTACAGGTAAGTATTTAGCTTTAAATAGGAATAATTTATTTAATAAGATTTATTTTATTTCGTTAGATTTAAATTATATTTAACTTAGGGGGTGTTAGGGTTAGACTTAGCTTTAGGGGTTAATACATTTATTAGAGTAGCGGCGAGGTCCGGTTGGCAGGTTAGGGGTTAATACTTTAAGTTAGGTGTCAGCGATGTTAGGGAGGGCAGATTAGGGGTTAATACTATTTATTATAGGGTTTTTGAGGCAGGAGTGAGGCGGATTAGGGGTTAATAACTTTATTATAGTAGCGGTGAGGTCCGGTCGGCAGATTAGGGGTTAATAATTGTAGGTAGGTGGCGGCGACGTTGGGGGCGGCAGATTAGGGGTTAATAAATATAATATAGAGGTCGGCGGTGTTAGGGGCAGCAGATTAGGGGTGCATAGGGATAACGTAGGTTGCGGCGGTGTACGGAGCGGCAGATTAGGGGTTAAAAATAATATGCAGGGGTCAGCGATAGCGGGGTCGGCAGATTAGGGGTTAATAAGTGTAAGGTTAGGGGTGTTTAGACTCGGGTTACATGTTAGGGTGTTAGGTGCAGACTTAGGAAGTGTTTCCCCATAGGAAACAATGGGGCTGCGTTAGGAGCTGAACGCTGCTTTTTTGCAGGTGTTAGGTTTTTTTTCAGCTCAAACTGCCCCATTGTTTCCTATGGGGGAATCGTGCATGAGCACGTTTTTGAAGCTGGCCGCGTCCGTAAGCACCGCTGGTATTTAGAGTTGAAGTGGCGGTAAATTATGCTATACGCTCCCTTTTTGCAGCCTAACGCAGCCCTTCAGAGAACTCTAAATACCAGCGGTATTTAAAAGGTGCGGGGGGAAAAATACGCGCGTAGCTAACGCACCCCTTTGGCCGCAGAACTCTAAATCTAGCCGTTGGTTTGTTAAAATGGACTTCCCTATTGTCTGTTTTCCTTTATTTCCCTGATGCACTTATATATATGTCTATATATGTATTTATGTGTTTATATGTGTATATATGTCTGTAAATACATACATACACATATAAATACATATGTACACACATACACAGTAGATGGTTTTATTATGAGTGTAACTGTGTTGTGTAATGTATTTTTTATATGTTTTGTGAAACTTTTTAAATTCGCTAAACAGTTAACCAAAGCTCTGAGGTCGCAGTAATCCTTCTACTGTAAATCATGATATCGCTTAGGAGTTCGCATTTACTTTCAACTTGTAAAGCGAGCGCAATTTAACTTGAGTGCAAATGAACGTGAAAACTCGATACCGCTTGCCCTCAAATTATAGGGCTCCACTCTTAATCTGGCCCAAAATGTTAAAGGAAGTGTTATCAGATGCTAGTTCAAATATAATGCCAGTGAAATAAATACTTTGAAACCAGGTGGTCAGTTGTCACTGTTTAGGGGGACATAATCCCCAAAACTTGCATCAATGTATTTCAGTTTTGAATAGAAGCATTTCTATTTTATACTTGCATCAGAAAAAATATTCTAGTAAAGGATTTTACTGTTTCAGGGGCATATTAACATATACTGCATGTGTCCATTGCATTTCTACTCAAATACCGCACCTGCTCAGAGAGCTGCTGTTCTATGCCAGCTATAACTTAATTTGTGTCATACAATCCACCATCAGCTCAGTGAGCAGGTGTGATATTTGAATGCTGGTGCACTGGGCATGTGCAGCATATGTGTTTATGGCCCTAAAATGTGCTGTAATAGTTTTTACAATAAATGTTTTTTGATATTGCAAGTATGTAGCAAAAATACCACTCTTTAGAACTGAAATGCTGTCATTCACATTTCCCATTTGAATATAATGCCCATTTATAGTTTTTAACTGCATAGGACCATTAATCAGTTGTAGCTTGATCACCATTAGCTTGTCATGTGTGCACAATTGTGCATACTTAAGCCATCCAACTGTTCCATCCATGCTGTGTGTAGTATTCCAAGATGCCACAGTTGAACACGTTTGTGCACGTCACTGGCAAGTTCTGAGACAGCACAGATGAAGTTCCTACATCAGACCGCTCTCCCTGCAGCCTCTTAACTTAAAATCCCTGTTCTGGGACTGGTACAAACTGTGCTCCTGCTTATCTACAATATGTAGTCTGCCTTAAAAAAACTCACCTATATGAACCAGGAGAGGAAAGAGGAGGAGATGTCTTGCTCCCTCGCTGGCAGGAACAAAAATTGCTATGCTGCAAGTCCACGTCACCCACTGGCTTAAAGGAAATGCATCCTTGTACCACAGATCATTATAGAAACCATCAGAAGTAGCATCAGTCAGAATTCCTTGGAACTTACCAGTTTTTTATTGCAAATACTGGGCGCGATCCGATATACGGCATTGTTTTCGGCGCAAGCAAGGGAACCCGCGGCGCCGCCCGTAGTTTCACCTTGCAAATCGGGGTATTACATATACCCCGCCGGCAGTTGCTAAAGTGCCGTAAGTCGGATAAACTAGCGATGTCCAGAAATGAGCGTAACTACAAATTTCTGGAGTCACCAGTGACTTACGGCACTTTAGAAACTGCCTGCGCCTAAAAAAAGTAACTAAAAAATTAAATCTGCCGTAACTATCTAATCTGCCTCCCAAAAATAAGCCCGATACGTATACCCCTATATCCGCAATCCCCCCTCTCACTCCTAATAATAAATGTATTAACCCCTAGACCGACAACCCCCCACAACGCAATAAGCCTAATTATTAACCCCTAAACCGCCATAGCCCACACCGCAATAAACCTATCCTAGTATTAACCCCTAAACCGCCGCTTCCGGAGCCCACCGCCACCTACATTATATGTATTAACCCCTAAACCACTGCTCCCGGACCCCGCCGCACCTAAAGTGTTTAACCCCTAAACCGCCGCTCCCGGACCCCACCGCACCTAAATAAAGTGTTTAACACCTAACCGCCACTCCCAAACCCCGCCGCCAGCTACATTAAATTTATTAACCCCTAATCTGACCCCCCTACACCGCTGCCACCTACATTTAATATATTAACCTCTAATCTAACCCCCCTACACTGCCGCCACCTACATTAAATGTATTACCCCCTAAACCTAAGTCTAACCCTAACACCCCCCTAACTTAATTATTATTTAAATAAATATAAATAATATTACTATTATTAACTAAATTATTCCTATTTAAAACTAAATACTTACCTATAAAATAAACCCTAAGATAGCTACAATATAATTAATAAATACATTGTAGCTATTTTAGGATTTATATTTATTTTACAGGCAACTTTGTATTTATTTTAACTAGGTACAATAGCTATTAAATAGTTAATAACTATTTAATAGCTACCTAGTTAAAATAATTACAAAATTACCTGTAAAATAAATCCTAACCTAAGTTACAAATACACCTAACACTACACTATCAATAAATTAATTTAATTAATTAACTACAATTATCTAAAATAAAATACAATTAAATAAACTAAACTATAGTACAAAAAACAAACAAACACTAAATTACAAAAAATAAAAAAATATTACAAGAAGTTTAAACTAATTACACCTAAACTAAGCTCCCTAATAAAATAAGCCCCCCCCCTGAAAAAATAATAAAAATTCCCTATCCTAAACTAAATTACAAATCAGCTCTTTTACCTGTAAAAAAAAGAACAATCCCCCCCCAACAATACAACCCACCACCCACACACCCCTACTCTAATACTCACCCGATCCCCCCTTAAAAAAACCTAACACTACCCCATTGAAGATCACCCTACCTTTAGCCGTCTTCACCCAGCCGGGCCGAAGTCTTCATCCGATGGGGCAGAAGAGGACATCCAAACCGGCAGAAGTCTTCATCCTATCCGGGCAGAAGAGGACATCCGGACCGGCAGATGTCTTCATCCAAGCGGCATCTTCTATCTTCATTTATCCGATGAGGAACGGCTCCATCTTGAAGACCTCTGATGTTGAGCATCCTTCTAGGCCGATGACTAGCGACGAATGAATATTCCTTTAAATGACGTCATCCAAGATGGCGTCCCTCGAATTCCGATTGGCTGATAGGATTAAGGTAGGAAAAATCCGATTGGTTGATTTAATCAGCCAATCGGATTTTTCCTACCTTAATTTCGATTGGCTGATAGAATCCTATCAGCCAATCGGAATTCGAGGGACGCCATCTTGGATGACGTCATTTAAAGTAATATTCATTTGTTGTTAGTCATCGGCCTTGAAGGATGCTCCGCGCCGGAGGTCTTCAAGATGGAGCTGTTCCTCGTCGGATGGATGAAGATAGAAGATGACGCTTGGATGAAGACGTCTGCCGGTCCGGATGTCCTCTTCTGCCCAGATAGGATGAAGACTTCTGCCGGTCTGGTTGTCCTATTCTGCCCCATCGGATGAAGACTTCGGCCCGGCTGGGTGAAGATGGCTCAAGGTAGGGTGATCTTCAATGGGGTAGTGTTAGGTTTTTTTAAGGGGGGATCGGGTGGGTTTTAGAGTAGGGGTGTGTGGGTGGTTGGTTGTAATGTTGGGGGGAGGGATTGTTCTTTTTTTTACAGGTAAAAGAGCTGATTACTTTGGGGCAATGCCCTGCAAAAGGCCATTTTAAGGGCTATTTGTAATTTAGTTTAGGATAGGGAATTTTATTATTTTGGGGGGCTTTTTTATTTTAATAGGGGGCTTAGATTATGTGTAATTAGTTTAAACTTCTTGTAATATTTTTTTATTTTCTGTAATTTAGTGTTTGTTGTTTTTCGTACTTTAGTTTATTTAATTTAATTGTATTTAATTGTAGGTAGTTTAGGTAATTAATTTAATTATAGTGTAGTGTTAGGTGTAATTGTAACTTAGGTTAGGTTTTATTTTACAGGTACTTTTGTATTTATTTTAGCTAGGTAGTTATTGTACCTAGTTAAAATAAATACAAAGTTGCCTGTAAAATAAATATAAATCCTAAAATAGCTACAATGTAATTATTAATCTTAGGGTTTATTTTATAGGTAAGTATTTAGTTTTAAATAGGAATAATTTAGTTAATAATAGTAATATTATATATATTTATATAAATAATAATTAAGTTAGGGGGTGTTAGGGTTAGATTTTGGTTTAGGGGAAATACATTTAATGTAGGTGGCGGCGGTGTAGGGGGGTCAGCTTAGAGGTTAATATATTTAATGTAGGTGGCGGCGGTGTAGGGGGGTTAGATTAGAGGTTAATATATTTACTGTAGGTGGTGGCGGCGGTGTAGGGGGTCAGATTAGGGGTTAATAAATTTAATGTAGCTGGCGGCAGGGTCCGGGAGCAGCGGTTTAGGGGTTAAACACTTTATTTAGGTGGCGGTGGGCTCTGGGAGCAGCGGTTTAGGGGTTAGTACACTTTATTAGGGATTGCGGTTGACAGGTAGATAGACATTGCGCATGCGTTAGGTGTTAGGTTTTTTTTTGGAAGGCATTTTAGGGAGTTACGGTGCTCCAATACTCAGCGCAAGGTCTGCTACGGGTGCATTTTATGGCGAGGTGAAAATGGAGTAAGTTTTCTCTATTTTCGCCACGCTGGATATTGGTTACCAAATTGCGCGTGTTTTATATGTTAGTCTATGGGTAAAAAAACTACGTCCGACGGGTGAAATATACATGCCGCATTCATATGTGGCGCTGTATATAGGATACCAAACCCGCGCAAAAACCGGCGTTGCCGGCTTTTGCGGGCGACGCTGCATATCGGATGGGGCCCACTATTTTTTGGCAAGATTACAAATCGTGAGGTATGAGTTTTCCGTGCACAATATGGTGTTTTTGCAAAAAAAATTAATTGTGCAGATATTAAAAGTCTTGAAAAATAGCCTTTTATGCAACAATCCTTTCCGCGCTTGAAGAGCTGTAGTTAAAGGGATAGTAAACCCCAAAAATTTATTTTACGATTCAGATAGAACATACAATTTTAAACAACTTTCCTATTTAATTCTATTATCAAATGTTCTTCATTCTCTTGTTATCCATTGCTGAAGGGACAGCATTGCACTACTGACAGGAAGCTGAAAATTAGCTAATCACACAAGACAAATGGGCACCAACTAGCAGCAGCTCCCACTAGTGTATGATATGTGCGTATTCATTTTTTAACAAGGGAAACTAAGATAAAGAGGCACGTTTGAAAATAAACGTGAATTTAAAAGTGTCTTAAAATTACATGCTCTATCTGAATCATGCAAGCTTAATTCTGACTTTCCTATCCCTTTAACAGTTTTCCACAACTAAAAAGTTTAATGAAACACTTCAAAAATGCATTAAAAAGTACAGTTACACTCATATTAGCACTGTCTATTAAACATTATTTTAAAAATATATTGCACACAAAAGTTATAATGGCTCAAAGATAGGAGATCTCGGGTGTTAGAAAAAAAAAGCAGACAAAGGGATTTTACATTGAGATACATACACATACATAGAGAAACATGCATTTATATGTATAGACATATGTTTAACTATAGAGATAATGAAAAGATTTCACATTACAATCTTATGCACATTAAACAATATCTCAGAGGGATTTTCAAAGAGATATTCACATATAGATCTCGAGATATATAGACATTTATATAAAGGTGGCCCTCAGTTTACAATGGTTCAATTTGCACCGTTTCAGAATAACAACTTTTTTTTCCAGTCATGTGACTGCTATTGAAAATCATTGAGAAGCAGTGCATTGATTAAAATAGCCAGTAGGTGGAGCTGTCCGCTTGTGTTGCAGCAAAGCCAAGCAAGCTGACATTAATCAGTTTAACTAGACCTGAGCTATCGAGCAGATTTCAAAGGAACAAGATCTTCCTGTTTATAAATCAGTCCAGATTGGAATGCATAGAAAGAACTGTTTGCTGAAAAATGCAAGTGAAGTCTGTGTTGTGTGGTTATTTTATTAGGTTAATAATGCTGTTTAGCAATTTTTTTTGTTCATTTAACTTAGTTTAATTATATATTCTGTCATGTGTGATTATTTTATTAGGTTTATAATGCTGTTTAGCATTTAAAGTCTTCATTCCAGAGCTTTAAAAATAATGTATTAGTTGTTACTTATGACAATTTTGAGAGGGACCTGGAACCTAACTCCCTCACTTCCCATTGACTTACATTATAAACTGGATTTCATTTTACAACGGTTTCTATTTACAACCATTCCTTTTGGAACCTAACCCCGGCGTAAACTGAGGGCTACCTGTATATATATATTCATATCCATAACTCGCTATAAATAGGAATATCTGTCCAAGAATCATCACATATATAGAGAAATGTGTATTTAGAAATAAATAGAACATATTCTGTTAAGAAAACATTCTTGCAATATGAAATATTCACATTTTCATGTACACTTTCGAGGAGAATATGTCATGGGCTTTGCACAACAGATTAGGGTTTTAGTTTTTTTTTTTCTATTTGTCTTCTCCTTTGACTTCTATGGGGGAATACCTGAACGTGCACACAATCTAGCTTTATGGATGACACAGGTTAATGTGGGCGCAAAATATTTTGCAACTTGTAATACCTGCGCAACCCCAAATGCGAAAAAAACATAACTCGCAACGTGTTTTTGCCATTGCGAAAAACAGATATGCCGCGCAACTTGTAATCTTGCTAAGAGTGGTAGTCAAAGGAAGACTTTCCCTTTTTGGGTTAGCATTATCATCTAGTGCCAGTTAAATCATTTGTGCATCTAATTCATTTCATTGCGTTATTCCCACTTAAAGGGACATTCCGGTCAAAATATAAATGCACATAGATTTATTACATCCTTCAATAGAAACATATTTGCAATATACATGTATTGTCAAAAATGATTCTAGTAAAAGTGATCACTGTTTTAGTGTTAATATTTTTCTCTGCACGTGCATGTGAAGCATAGCTAGACATTGTTACTGCACCCACATTTTAAATAATGCAGCTGCTCTGATCATCAGTGGGGCTTGTATCATGTCAGCAATTAACAAATTGAGTCATTTCCAGATGGTACAAGCACCTTAGGCTTTCTGAGCAAGTGCTGTGTTTAAAATGCTGGTGCACGGTGCATACTTAAATACACTTTTGAAACAGCTATAGCTTTTATTAGAAGCATTTTTGCTAATGCATGTATATTACAAAATTTCTTCTGTTCATTACCGAAATGCACCCATGTGGTTTCCAATTTTGGCTGGAATATCCCTTTAATAGTTTTGTTTTTAATTTAATTTTTTTTAATATATGTCATGAATATGTGAAAGAATTACCCTTTCAAAATGTTATTGACATGCAAAAGAAAACTTTAGCTTAGCTCCTGTTGCCTTTTGAACACTGCTTAAAACCATAAGTAGAATTTGTTCCTTTTGTGCATGAACAGCCATCCAGAAGTGAATAATTTGACTTATCTATTAAGTTGGTGGCCTTGAACAATAGCTACAGTATATTGTATGTTCTTAAGAAATTCCCACTCACACAAATCTACTGAACCAACAATTACATCTAATTTCAGTTATGTCATAAAGGCCAGCTAATAAAATTGCAACAACTTTCACATTTTATGCTCAAAACTAAGTAAATAATTTTATGAGAATCAATTTCTCACTTTATTAACCATTAAGGAACAATGTTTACCTTATTTAATTTGATCATTTAAAACAGTGATGACCATCTTCCTAACACATGGGGGGCGCAGATCAATAGTTGAAATGTCCTAAGAGCCTCATATACATTTATTAAAGGGACACTGAACCCAACTTTTTTCTTTTGTGATTCAGATAGAGCATGCAATTTTAAGGAACTTGCTAATATACTCATATTATCACATTTTCTTTCTTGGTATCTTTATTTGAAAAGCAAGAATGTAAGTTTAGATGCCGGCCCATTTTTGGTGAACAACTTGGGTTGTTCTTGCTGATTGGTGGATAAATTCACCCTTCAATAAACAAGTGCTGTCCAGGGTATGAACCAAAAATTGTCTGGCTACTTAGCTTAGATGCCTTATTTTTAAAATAAAGATAGCAAGAGAACAAATAAATATTGATAATAGGAGTAAATTAGAAAGTTGCTTAAAATTGCATGCTCTATCTGAATCATTAAAGAAAAAATTTGGGTTGAGTGTCCCTTTAATATTGAACATGCAAATAATATATTAAGAGCTTGATCACAAGTGGCACTCTAACGTTAGCACTGCAATATTGAAATATCATGTGGGCGCAAACTTGCACGTATTGCAAGATGAAAGTAAACCAAATTTGCACTTGTTGATATAGTGCGACAAGTCCTTGCATAAAAGGTTAGGGCTAAATAAAACATTGCACCAAAGACAACATAGATACAATAAAATTAAGAGTTACACTCATATATATATATATATATATATATATATATATATATATATATATATATATATTATCTGATATAAATAATTTAGATGAATGTTAAAAATAAAAAATATATAAGGGTTAAAAGGTATATGGTATATGACAAGGTGTTTGAAATGGCTGTAATGGGTATATACATATACATGTCTAAATATGTGTATTTATGTATATACTGTATGTATATATATATATACAGTATATATATATATATATATATATATATATATATATATATATATATACGTGTATACATGCGTATTTATGTTTATATGTGTATATATGTTTGTATATAAATATATACACATATAAACATACTTTACACATGTATAGATATGTATATATACTTTGGAGCCCTTTCCAATAAAATACCTGAAAAAAATAAAAAAATTTTTTAATTAAATTGTAATATTTAAAATGTAAATGCGATATCGGGTTAGTGTGCAAGCCATAAGTGTTGGGTTACTTTCAATTTGTGTTTTCCATTGGAGTCTATGGAGATATGAAGTTAGTTTGGTTACGATATCCGAAGTCCTCAAGTTAATGCGTAAACATTTTACTTTCAACTTGTAATATGTGAGATAACTCATGCATGTTAAAAATTAACTTCTGGTGATGTTAAATAACAAGTCACTTATATTTACACAAAGTGCTAGATCAGGGTTTTTTAAAAACTGTCTTCATGCCTCCCTAAAGGGCCAGATTTTCAGGATCATCTTGGGTGAGAACAGGTTAATAACCATGTTACTAATGAGCTGATTATTTCACCTGTGCTCCGGTTCAGATATCCTGAAAATCTGGCCTCTTAGGGAGGTCTGAGGACAGGTTTGAAAACCACTGGTTTAGATGAATATTCAACGCATTATGTGTACAGTTGTTTTACTTGCAACAGTTTAAGTTCTAACATTTGCACTCCACTAAGTGATACCAGCGTACGTAAATGTGCAATGGTATTACAAGTGAGGCGCAATGTGAACGTGACCTCTCATTTGCATTGCCTGGAATCCTTGCGCTCACGAGAGCGTGCTTCCATAGGCTTAAATGGAAACCTCATTCTGATGCAGATAGATACAACAAGCCCCCTAGCCCAGCGGACAATTCGTGCAGCGTTGGGCAACAATAAATAAATATATATGTAAATGAATAAATACTATACATATATATTTATTTGTGTATATACACATATTAACACATAGATATATATGTATATAAGCATATACATATATGTTTATATTGAATACACAGTCCCCCATTGACCTCCATGTAAAGGCACTTTGAGCGCCGTTTGTTTTCTAACACCCCACATCATCTCACTTTATCCCCTTTTAACTGCTTCGTGCAGTTTTTTAAAAAAATAAATAAAGATGCTCATATGTTTATTTGATGTTACTGTACTGTTACTATTTTAGAGGCAATTGGGGTACCTTTTTTCATTAACCAGAGATCTGATCTCTGGTTAATTAATTCTAGCGCAACGTGAAATTGCAAGCTCGCAGTAGCATTAACCAGCCAGTTGTAATGGCTGGTTATTTAACGTACGCCTGTAAATGAGCAACTTTGCCCCTTTACAAGCGTATGTTAAGATAGTGCTCCCTCAAAATCTGGCTCATAGTTTGGAAGTTAAACTAGGTCTTAGTACAAGTGTTCTCTAAACAATAGTCACAGATTAATGGCCATTAACGGTTAACTTTTATTCAAAATAGAATTCAATTAAAAAGAAGTAATTTGAGGTATAAAAATAAAATACTTAATAGCACTAAGTGCCTAAACACATTAAGACTATAATTCACAAAATCTAATTGCCGGAACGCTATTGTTTGTTTTCAGCGTTGGCCGGCTCTGAGACCTTTAGTCTCTGATGTGGAATATTTAACCTGACACCTTTCTAATTATCTTGATAGATTTTTACATGTGTATTTAATGAGGACAAAAGATACATTGATTTGTTTTAAATAACCAAAAACATTGGTTGTTTGCAGTAGATATATTTTTATTGTACATGAATAAAAACTGAAAAGGTTTATTCGAAACAAAGATGATAATGGACAAATATGAAATCTATCTAAGGAACAAGAAGTGATTGAGAGAAAGATACTGGAAAATATTAAAATCTAGCTATGGAAAAACTTGAGTTTTTGTTATAAGGGATACAGAACATTCTATATATATTTTTTTATTTGATATATTATCATTATATTTTGTAAATTATTGGAGCAACAATGGGAACCAGGTTAACGTCTAGATAAAATTTATGGGGGGCCTTTTATTTATTTAGAAGAAAGATAAAGTGTATGAGATCAACATATGCAATAATTAAATTTCAATGTTTGGAATATTAAAAAGAACATTTTTCTTTAATGATTCAGATAGAGCATGCAATTTTAAAGTGACGGTCTACACCAGAATTTTTATTGTTTTAAAAGATAGATAATACCTTTATTGCCCATTCCCCAGGTTTGCATAACCAACGCAGTTATATTAATACACTTTTTACCTCTGTGATTACCTTGTATCTAAGCCTCTGCAGACTGCCCCCTTATTTCAGTTCTTTTGACAGACTTGCAGTTTAACCAATCAGTGCCTGCTCACAGATTACTTCACATGCACGAGCACAGTGTTATCTATATCTATATGAAATATGTGAACTAACACCCTCTAGTGGTGAAAAACTGTTAAAATGCATTCTGAAAAGAGGTGGTCTTCAAGGTCTAAGAAATTAGCATATGAACCTGACAGGTTAAAGGGACACTGAACCCAAATTTGTTAATTTGTAATTCTTAAAGAGCATGCAATTTTAATCAACTTTCTAATTTACTCCTATTATCATTTTTTCTTTGTTCTCTTGCTATCATATTTTTAAAAAGAAGGCATCTAAGCTTTGTTTTGGTTTCAGTACTCTGGACAGCACTTTTTTATTGATGGATGAATTTAGCCACCAATCAGCAAGGACAACCCAGGTTGTTCAACAAAAATGTGCCGGCATCTAAACTTACATTCTTGCATTTCAAATAAAGATACCAAGAGAATGAAGATAATTTGATAATAGGAGTAAATTCAAAATTTGATTGAAATTTCATGCTCTATCTGAATCACGAAATTAAATGTTTGAGTACAGTGTCCCTTTAAGCTTTCAACTAAGAATACCAAGAGAACAAAGCAAAATTGGTGATAAAAGTAAATTGGAAAATTGTTTAAAATTACATACTCTATCTGAATCATAAAAGTTTGTTTTGGCCTAGACTGTCCCTTTAAGCAGCTTTCTAATTTGCTCCTATTATCAGGAGCCGGCCCTTTTGTGGTTCAGCACCTGGGTAGCGCTTGCTGGTTGGTGGCTTAATGTAGCCACCATTAAGCAAACAATACCCAGGGTGCTGAACCTAAAATAGGCCTGTTCATAAGCTTTACATTCCTGCTTTTCAAATAAAGAATGAGCAAGAGAATGAAGAAAAATAAAAAAGGAGTAAATTAGAAATTTGCTTAAAATTGCATGCTTATCTGAATCATGAAAGAAAAAAAATGGGTTTAGTATCCCTTTAAACAAATATTATACTCCCAGCGCTTGAGGCGTGAGCAAAACCCTAATAGTTCCTTGAGATGGATACCTAGCTAACCCTGAAAGAGAACAATAGATAAGGAGTGATACAAGGAGCGCCTAGAAAATAAGGCTAAGCGGATAAAAATAGGCTAGTTAAACCTTAAAAGATTGTGACATTTAATATACAATAAACATTTAGTTTAACATGGATCCATGGTACAAAATAAAAATTACATATAATCAAATAAAATCAATCCATTAAAATCCGGAGGTGAACCTGACAAAAAGTGATATGGCCAAACTAAACACGTGGTTTAGATATATTGTTCCATATGGCATAGGGTGATAAGTGTTCCTCTTGGGGTGTTGTATGGATAAATCCTAATATGGTGAAATCCAAGATGAAGAGAGTGAAGTAAAATATAAAAACAAAAAGTGAAAAAATATCTCAAAATATGAATAATCTAAAAATCTAAAAAATTTAAAAATATCCAAAGGAATAAAGTGTTCAAAAACTGTGTATCAAGTGAAAAAAGGAGTGAAAAAGAGTATAATCACTCTGAGAAAAGTAAAGAGCACAAAAATCGGTGGGGAAGATACGGGATTAACCAAAATTTTCCTAATGTGAACTGTGTCCTTAAAAACTATAAATAAAGAAAATACAATAGTGGAATATTGCTACAAACAATACAAAATATCAGAGCTAGGCTTACCATATGTGTCAATGCGTTTCGGCCTTATCATAGGCCTTTATCAAGACAGTATTTTATTGTATTGTATTGTTTGTAGCAATATTACTCTATTTTTTTTCCCTTTATTTGTAGTTTTTAAGTATCTTCTGCATGATTTACATTGTATTTTCTTTGATGCTGAATAAATGCATAAAGATTTGAGTCTTTAAGTGTGCACCTGCAATATTGGTTTCTTTGGATACTATGTTGTGAGGGTGTTGTGCAGGACCCTATAGCAGCTTTGCCCCTTAATTTTGAAACCAGTGCTGGACTACATATCTGTTCAGTGGAAACAAGCCCCAAGTTAGGTAAAACATAGAATCAAATGGAATTTCAAGTAATCATCAAGCCCCAAAGTAATACTTTCCTTAGGTCTCAGCTTTTTTTTAAGAAGGTTGCGTTTGGCAGCTCGATTAAGTTCCTGAGGTGTGCAAAGGACTGTGCTGATCTTAGCAGAATTGCCAATCATAGAGCTGGGTGTAGTGCTATTCATGACCACAGGTGCACTAAAGTTCTAGCTGGTCTCAGCACTAGGATCTCTAAACATAAAACAGGTAGTTAACCTGTGCAATAATTGACAATATTTGATGGCTGGATGTTGGAAGCGGCACTGGGGCAAATAATGTGTCAAAAGAGGCCCAGGAAGTTATACAAAGCCCCTGAGTACACTATATAGCACTTGGTTTTAAGAGCAATAAAATTGTGGAACTCATTACCAAAGGAAGTAGTGAATGCCAATACCTTAGATACATTTAAACATTGTTTGGATACATTTCTGGCTAGAAACAGAATTCATGGATATGATTGCTTGTATTAAATGGGTCACCGTTTAGTGGGATTAATTTAAGCTCAACTGGAGCTTTTTGCAAGTATATTAGATTTGTATAGGTTGAACTTGATGGTCTTTTTCAACCTCATCTACTATGTTACTATGTTATTCTCTGGCATTCTTGCTCCTAACCGCCCTTTTCTGGTGTGATTGTGGTTAGTTTCCTGCACTCTGCTTCATCTGCCCCTTTGCCATGTTTCCTGTTTCTGACTGATTGCCTGGCTTTAGACCCCTGGGGGTGTGTCCTGTAGAATTCTTTAGACTTTTCCTTATGTTCCACAATCTGCTGGTTTATGACCTTGGCCTGAATCCTGACAACAATAAAGCTACCACTACACTATCCTCTTCATTAGAGTGAAGGGATTTCTGACTACTTATATCTTACAGTACATTATTTTATCATTTTCACATAGTATATGATGTATAGAAACCGTAAAATATAACAAGTAGTCAGACATCCTTTCATTCTAACAAAGAGAAAGGATAGTGTAGTGGTAGATTTGTTTTTGAACTTTTTTGAATGTATGGACAAGGGTTTAATTCCACTTAAAGCATGTTTAGAAGTTTTGTTTAATTTTGTTAATTTTTTTTTGTTTTTGTACTTATATTATGTATTTAAATTTATTCTACATTTTTTTTTAAAAAACCGTTTGACATATGGTTATAAGTCTTTGACAAATTTTGGCAGATCAATTTATATACAAACCTGTTTAACCGCTTTGTGCCCTTAGGATGTTCTATGCCGTCCTAACCGCACGGGGTTTTAATTCCCTTAGGGCAGCATGGAACGTCCTAGCCTTTTGGCTGTACTTAAGGCAAATGCTCTTCCTGAATGTTGATCATGGGTGGGAGGGCATGCCTAGCATCACAAGCACTCTCCCCAGACACAATTCCATTATTGAAATCTTGTGATCGCATTAAACGTTTGCGTGATTTCACTTTTTAACTTATTTGTTTAAATCGATCTTTGATCTAATGTAGACAAATAAGTCCGGGTGGGAAGGGGTTAAGGAACATTTTTTTCTAATTATGTGAGAGTTATTTACATCATGTGACTCACAGAATGTGTGATGTCACAAAAACAGACCAATCAGGTGGAAATCACCCCTTTAAAAGGCAGCAAACGAGACCAGACAAACATACTTGAGAAAGCCTTAGGAGTAAGGCGAAACGATCATCGGATTTACTTTTTTTGAGGACCATTATAGGCTGTTTTCACTGTTATTGCTGCTAAGGACTTTTGTACTCTGATTACTATAATAGCCTCAACAGCAATATGTCATTACTCACTGTTTAGTTGGCTTTGTGCATTTGTTTATTTTTAACAGTTTCTAGTCTTAGTCCTGTGTATTTTAAGAAAGCTGTATTTTACCATTTTAAACGAAGACCAGTTCCTGTCTCGCCTGCAAAGTATGATAAATTAAACGTTATTTTTTACGAAGACCAGTGAGTGCCTTTTCTTTGATGGAACTTTGTATATGTTTTTAAAAGTGCACCCTGGCAGTTGAAAACATTGTAAGATTGTGCTCATCTTATATATATATATATATATATATATATATATATATATATATATATATATATATATATATATACAGAGTGCACTATTTTTTCTCTCTCTTTCCTTTACACCTCCCCTCTGGAAATACAGCGTGGAAATACTTTGCTCTCCTCCAAAGCTTACCATTATAAAAACTATATCCTTTACAGATTTATGCACATATTTTTGGACATTTTATTTTAACAGTTTGTGTATTTACGTGAGCACTGCAAATTGTTTTGTCACTAACTGCAACAATGTTATATTATTGTCACTAAGCACTGCAACAACAATGTTATACAACTGTCACTAAGCGCTGCAGCAATGTTATACAACTGTCACTAAGTACTGCAACGATAATGTTATACAACTGTCACTAAGCACTGCAGCAATGTTATACAACTGTCACTACGCACTGCAACAATAATGTTATACAACTGTCACTAAGCACTGCAACAACAATGTTATACAACTGTCACTAAGCACTACAACAACAATGTTATACAACTGTCACTAAGCGCTGCAGCAATGTTGTACAACTGTCACTACGCACTGCAACGATAATGTTATACAACTGTCACTAAGCACTACAACAACAATGTTATACAACTGTCACTAAGCGCTGCAGCAATGTTATACAACTGTCACTACGCACTGCAACAATAATGTTATACAACTGTCACTAAGCACTGCAACAACAATGTTATACAACTGTCACTAAGCAGGGCAGCAATGTTATACAACTGTCACTACGCACTGCAACAATAATGTTATACAACTTTCACTAAGCGCTGCCGAAAAGTTATACAACTCTCACTAAGTACTGAAATAATGTTATACAACTGTCACTAAGAAATGCAACAATAATGTTATACAACAGTCACTAAGCACTACAACAATAATGTTATACAACTGTCAGTAAGCACTACAACAATAATATTATACAACTGTCAGTAAGCACTGCAACAGTAATGTTATACAACTCTCACTAAGTACTGAAATAATGTTATACAACTGTTACTAAGAAATGCAACAATAATGTTATACAACTGTCACTAAGCACTACAACAATAATATTATACAACTGTCACTAAGCACTACAACAATAATATTATACAACTGTCAGTAAGCAGTGCAACAGTAATGTTATACAACTCTCACTAACTACTGACATAATGTTATACAACTGTCACTAAGCACTACAACAATAATATTATACAACTGTCAGTAAGCACTGCAACAGTAATGTTATACAACTCTCACTAAGTACTGAAATAATGTTATACAACTGTTACTAAGAAATGCAACAATAATGTTATACAACTGTCACTAAGAAATGCATCAATAATGTTATACAACTGTCACTAAGCAATACAACAATAATATTATACAACTGTCAGTAAGCACTGCAACAGTAATGTTATACAACTCTCACTAAGTACTGAAATAATATTATAAAACTGTCAGTAAGCACTGCAACAATAATGTTCTACAACTGTCACTAAGCACTGCAACAATAATGTTCTACAACTGTCACTAAGCACTGCAACAATAATGTTATACAACTGTCACTAAGTACTGCAACAATATTGTTATACAACTGTCAGTAAGCACTGTAACAGTAATGTTATACAACTCTCACTAAGTACTGAAATAATATTATACAACTGTCACTAAGCACTGCAACAATAATGTTAAACAAATGTCACTAAGCACTGCAACAATAATGTTAAACAACTGTCACTAAGCACTGAAACAATGTTATACAACTGTTATGCAACTATCACTAAGAACTGCAACAATAATGTTATACATCTGTCACTAAGCACTGCAACAATAATGTTATACAACTGTCGGTAAGCACTGCAACAATAATGTTATGCAACTGTCACTAAGCACTGCAACAATGTTATTCAACTGTGTCTAAGCACTCAAACAATAATGTCATTCAACTGTCACTAAGCACTTCAACAATAATGTTATACAACTGTCAGCACTAAAACAATATGTTATACAACTGTCACTAAGTAATGCAACAATGTTATACAACTGTCACTAAGTACTGCAACAATAATATTGTACAACTGTCAATAAGCACTGCAACAATATGTTTTACAACTGTCACTAAGTAATCAACAATGTTATACAGCTGTCACTAAGTACTGCAACAATAATAATATACAACTGTCATTAAGCACTGCAACAATTATGTTATACAACTGCCATTAAGTACTGCAACAATAATATTATACAACTGTCAGTAAGCACTGCAACAGTAATGTTATCCAACTGTCAGTAAGCACTGCAACAATAATGTCATACATCTGTCACTAAGCACTGCAACAATATGTTGAACAGCTGTCACTAAGCACTGCAACAATAACGTTATACAACTGTCAGTAAGGGCTGCAATAATAATGTTATACAACTGTCACTAAGTACTGCAGCAATAATGTTATATAACTGTCAGTAAGCACTGCAACAATAATGTTATACAACTGTCAGTAAGCACTGCAACACTAATGTTATACAACTGTCACTAAGTACTTCAACAATAATATAATATAACTTTCAGTAAGCACTGCAATAATAATGTTATACAACTGTCACTAAACACTGCAACAAAAATGTTATACAACTGTCACTAAGTACTGCAGCAATATTATTAAGAAACTGTAAGTAAGCACTGCAATAATAATGTTATACAACTGTCACTAAGTACTGCAGCAATAATATTATACAACTGTCACTAAGCACTGCAACAATAATGTTATACAACTTTCAGGAAGCACTGTAACAATAATGTTATACAACAGTCTTGCATCAATAATGTTATATAACTGTCACTAACACTGCAACAATAATTTAAACAACTGTCACTAAGCACTGCAGCAATAATGTTATACAACTGTCAGTAAGCACTGCAACAGTAATGTTATACAACTGCCACTAAACAAAGCAACAATAATGTTATACAACTGTCAGTAAGCACTGCAACCGTAATGTTACACAACTGCCACTAAGCACTGCAACAATAATGTTATACAACTGTCACTAAGCACTGCAACAGTAATGTTATAAAACTTTCACTAAGCACTGCAACAATAATGTTATACAACTGTCACTAAGCACTGCAACAATGTTATACAACTGCCATTAAGCACTGCAACAATGTTATACAACTGTCATTAAACACTGCAACAATAATGTTATACAACTGTCACTAAGCACTGCAACAATGTTATACAACTGTCACTACGCACTGCAACAATAATGTTATACTACTGTCATTAAGTACTGCAACAATAATGCTATACTATTGTCAGTTAGCACTGCAACGATATGTTACACAACTGTCTCTAAGCATTGCAACAGTAATGTTATACAACTGTCACTAAGTTCTGCAACAATAATATTATACAACTGTCAGTAAGTACCACAACAATAATATACAACTGAAGCTTCTGTATATAGAGACAGAGACATTAATCTTTTTACCTGTTTTGATGGTTATTTTTTTATTGAATGACACTTATGACAAAGGCTGATTATGTGAATTTGATATTTGCTATTTAAATTTATTGTGATATTTAAAGGGACATTAAACCCAAAAAATGATTTCATGATTCAGATAGAAAATACAATTTTAAACAACATTCCTATTCACTTCTATTATCTAATTTGCTTCATTCTTTAGATATCTTTTGTTAAAGAATTAGCAATACACATGGGTGAGCCAATCACATGAGGCATCTATGTGCAGCCATCAATCAGAAGCTACTTATCCTATCCAGATATGCTTTTCAGGAAAGAATATCAAGAGAATGAAGCAAATTAGATAATAGAAGTACATTAGAAAATTGTTTGAAATGGTATTCTCCATCTGAATCATGAAAGAAAAAAAATTGGGTTTAATGTCCCTTTAAGAACAATTTCAGGAAACTGGGATTGCCAGAAATGATGCATATGTGTGTAAGCATTGACACACGACCCTGTAAATGTATGCAGTTGTTGGCTCACTAATTGTAAGGATTTGGTCCCAGGGCAAGTTGTTTACATTGGTGAAAGTTATAAGGAGAACATTCTGGGAAGCTAAAGACATTGTATATGCTCAGGAACAGAACGATAATTGCTCCTCATGTAATCAGGAGGGATATGTATCAATATTGAACAGTTCCCAGTAGCAGAGACAACTGAGGCACACACTTCTCATTAACGCTGACAGCATCATGGTAATGTGACTTAATACATTATACAAAAATGCTGTCAACTGTGGAGTGACACATATAACATATGTAAGCCATAAATATGTTCCTCATGATATTTAGATGATTAATCACAAAACTGAAAAACTGCTTATGCTAAACACAATCACAAGAGCTCTTTAAATATAAGATGAATTTGGATCATTTGCACTCAATGAGATGATTGGGCAAAAAGTAAGAAAATGCAACAACTAATCAATGCTATAAACAGACCAATGGCTTCTAAATATTTAATTATTAATATTATTATTATTTATTTTAATAAAATAGCCACTATGGTACAACAATTGCATGCTCTAATTTGTTGGAACCTTTAATTTTATCACTAGATGCCCTTAAATTTAGAAACTTCAGAGAACAGCAGGTACAAAGCCAAAATTGTTGCTGACCCAATTAGTGGTGCTACTTGCATTATCCAGCTTTGATTATGGTCCTTTAACTATGGGAGCTGGGTTTAGTTTTTCTAGACAAAAATTTAAATGATTATATTGGCAAGTTGTTGATATTATTACTGCTTTTGATGTATTTACTTATATGTATTTTATACACGAGTCCAGTTAAGGCTCTTTTACTTTAAAGAATGCTTGACAACTGTAAGCTTTTCAAGACCTTGTGGTCTGTGGAGTGAGGCAGAATGACCTTGCAGTCGACACCGGGTCAAAGATATAAGATGGACCACTGATGGAAGAAGATGAAGATGGAGGAAGATGGAGCGCCGCCGGGATTAAGATGGAGAGCCGCTCTACATCATTGGTGAGTACCAATTTTGGGGTTAGACTTAGGTTTTTTTAATTTTTATGTTGTTTATTTTTTAGATTTAGGCTTTTTGTATTTTAAATGCGCTGTAAAAAGAGCTAAATGCCCTTTTAAGGGCAATGCCCATCCAAATTCCCTTTTCAGGGCAATGGGTAGTTTAAGATTGTTTTAGGTAGGTTTTTTATTTATTTTTTGGAGGGGGGTTGTAATTTTAGGGGGTTATTCTATTTTTTATGCAAATAACTATTTGTTTTATGGCAATGCCCTATAAAAGGCCCTTTAAGGGCTATTGGTAGATTATTTTTAAAATAGGCCTTTTTATTTTGGGGTAATTTTTTTTCTTTTTGGTAATTTCGTTTGTTCTTTTTTGAAAGGGTGTTTATTTTAATATTTTTATATGTCCAATAAGCAGGCTTGTACGTACATGTCACAGCATGCCCCTGGCTAGTCTTAAGTTTTAACTGCACAGGTTCATTTAAAAAGCCGGTTGGAACCTTTGCTTGATAGATTTCTAACTCTTGAAAAAGTCTGAGTGTTCTCAGACGAAATGTACGTAGAGACATTCACCTTAACCTTACCGGCAATGTTCTAGCAAACCCTGGTATTATTTTCCAGACTTGGTTCTTATCGACCGAGGTGGTGAAATTGCTAGGGAAAGCAAACATGGACCATACCAAAGGGATTGTTGTTTTTATACATGCTGATTTTGATTTTAAACACTAGTGAGTATTCATTTTGCTGCATGAACTCACCTTGTAATAAATAATCTACTCTTGAGTCGGGCTGCGCCTGTTTCTTCTTTTCACAGTCTTACCTCCTTTTGGGTGTTACCTGGAAGTACACACCCCTCACTATGGGCAGCAGACGACTCTGATGAACATCACAGGTGATCCTGAGTAGCTTCCTGGATTGATTTGTGGGATGCTCCGTGTTTCTGTTTCACCTACCTAACAGGGAAAACCGGCGTCTCCAGATTCTGGACTGTACCTATCCCAACTACTCCAGCACCGATACCGGTATTGTGTATTGTTGCTGGAATAGAGGTTATTAGGCTAAGGTGTTAGTTTTTTTTTTGTGTTTTTTTGCGAGTAGGGTGTTTTTTTTTCTCTATTGATTTATATGGGGAAACACATGCACACGCACGCAAAAACTCAGCTAGCGATGTTTGCGCTTCTCGGGCTACCGCTAGCGAAAAATCAAGATTTTTTTAAAACTTTTAATACGAGCAGAACCCGAGAAGCGCTAAAAGCATAACGCTAGGGGTGTTTTTGCTAGCACACCATTTAGATATACTGTGGCACTTGTAATCTAGCCCTGTGTGTCTACTCTTTATACTAACATAATAAACACAATATAAAAATAAATTGTGTTCATCAATTGCTAGCCTGCAAATGTATAGCAATTTTCAAATAAATGAAAATAGCAAAAAAGCTATGTAAAGTTATCATTTGTGAATTTAGTGTGATTTATTTATAACAAATTAATTTCCATACGGCAAATTCCACCTTCATCTCACAATCACATTACCCTGCTATTTTCAGTGTTGCAGTGACAATTATGAGCTCCACTTCACTGTTTTGTCCTTGTTTTTGGTTTTAGGGGACAAAGTTTACTGTCATTTTTCACCTTTTATTTTATATCTGTTAAAACAATTGCACTTATTTCTGGCAGTTTCATATAACAAAAAATATGCTAATGGCTATGGCAGTAATGGACAATTAAGAGAAACTACTCCAGAATTGTTATTGTTTAATAAGATAGATATTCTCTTTATTACCCATTCCTCAGTTTTGCATAACCAACACATTTATATTAACATATTTTTTACCTCTGTGATTACCTTGTATCTAAGACTCTGCAGACAGGATCCTTATCTCAGTGCTATTTACAGACAGGCATTTTAGCCAACCAGTGCCCTTGCATAAGTAACTCCACAGGCGTGAGCATAATGGTATCTATTTGGCACACATAAACTAATGCCCTCTGAGAAAAACTGTCAATGCATTCAGATAAGAGGCCGCCTTCAAGGGCTTATAAATTAGCATATGAGCCTACCTAGGTTTAGCTTTCATCAAATAATTCCAAAAGATTTGATGCTAAAAGTAAATTGGAAAGTTGTTTAAAATTGTATGCCCTATCTGAATCATGAAAGTTTATTTTTGACGAGACTGTTCCTTTAACCTGCTAAATGTATGGGCTTCTTATCCTTCCCAAAATGAGCCTCTGTATAGAATAACAGAGATTTGAAAAAAAAACAACAGTGTATTAATAACAATTTTGCATTGTTTTGTGTTCCTATAAAAGAATACAATTTCAAAGCAAAGGGATTATGTAATTACAGTTTTTAATAATCATAACAAAAAATAATAAAGTCTGAAGCAAATTCTATTCACTCTACTTGCTGCAAAACCATTAGTGCAAAGCAGATATCAATTTACATTCAGTTTACTATTTGCAAACAAGTTGTATTCAATTTATACCCAGCAAGGATTGCACATAGTTTTACATTCAGATAACCATACAGTTATCTCTAATTAGAAATAGCAAAACAAGTTTCAAATTATATTATAAATAATACTTAACTTACCATAAGTGGTTAAACAATGAGAGAACAGAATCCATTACACTACAGCCCAGATGCCAAAATTCAGTAGCTTCATGGCTACAAAAATATCAATCTCTTGTCCCTAAGCTTTTATAGATAGCTCTCCCCCTTCCCCCTTGTTTGCAAAAAACTGTTGTACGTGAATAGCATCAAAGTTATATGCTAAGCATATTGTTTGCTGACACCGCAATAATAATGAACCTTCTAAAGCCGCTCTGCGGTTCTATTCCATCATAATTAGACTGGGCTTTAAAGCCGTTATGACGGAATAGAACGTCATAGCTAACGGCTGTCCTGAAGCCTTCTGTGCTGTCAGGATTTGATTGCGGTCTGGAGGGCGTTCCTAGGGTTGTAGGGACGCCCCCCAGACGCGATCCAATAATTGAAATCTCACGATCGTGTGCACGATCGCGTGGTTTCAATTTGTCTACATCGGAACAGTTGTTTCAATGTAGGCACTTTAGCCCTGACACAAAAGGGTTAAAGGTATAGGAAACTGAAAATTAAATTTGCATGATTTAGATAGAGCATTTAATTTTAAGACATTTTTAAATTAATTTCTATTTTCAAATGTGCTTCGTTCTCTTAGTATCCCTTGTTAAAAATGAATACGCACATATCCTACACTAGTGGCAGCTAGCTGCTGATTGGTACCTGCACACATTTGTCTCTTGTTATTGGCTAACTAGGTACCAGTAGTGCAATGCTGTTCCTTCAGCAAAGTATAACAAGAGAATGAAGCAAAGTCGATAATAGAAGTAAATTGGAAAGTTGTTTAAAATTGCAGGTTCTATGCAGATTATGAAATAAAATGTTGGTGTTTCCCTTTAACTTTTTGAACAAAAGCATAAGTAATATTTACAGCTTCCTACATCTGAAAGTTAAAAAAGTGGCTAATTCTAAGAATGTTCATTTAAGGCTATTACATGAGTGAGACTTTGACATTTGATTTATAGAAAATGACTATGCTATATAGTCTGTTAAAGCTTTAACCCTTCCTATACAGCAACAATCTTGTTCAAATATTGAAAATAAACCAATAGCCATTGTCTAATTAATTGTACAAAAGGAATTCCTTTGTTATAAATTATTCAATCAACACACAATTTTAAAGGAACATGAAACTCCAAGGGGTAAATGTATTATTGTGCGGACGCACATGATACGATGTAGCGTTTCACATCCGCCGCACATCGTCAAATGCCGACAGCATACACTGTTGGCATTTATCATTGCACCAGCAGTTCTTGTGAACTGCTGGTGCAATACCGCCCCCCTGCAGATTTGCGGCCAATCGGCTGCTAGCAGGGGGTGTCAATCAACCCTATTGTATTCGATCGGGCTGATTGCTGTCTGCCACCTCAGAGGTGGCGGACGAGTTAAGGAGCAGCGGTCTTAGGACCGCAGCTTCTTAACTTCCGCTTCAGGCGGAACTGAAGTGGAGTGGGTCGGAAGCAGCATCCGCTGCTTCATAAATCGACCCCCAAATATTTTTTTCATGATTCAGATAGAGCATACAGTATGAACAACTTTCTAATTTACTTCTATTATAACATTTTCTTGGTTCACTTGGTATCTTTTGTTGAAAAGCAGGGACATAACCTCAGGAGTGTGAATGTGTTTGGAGAACAATATGGCAGCCGTTTTGCAAGAATGCTATCCATTTGTTTATTTTTAAACGAGACGAATAGCACAAGCACTGTTTATTCAAAATACAAAGTACTATATTAAGCACATATATACAGCACTGTTCAAAAGTCTTAGGCCACCATTAGAGTTGTTGTTTTAGCAATGGTATAATGAGCATATATAATTATTTTTCAGTCTCTTTATTAGAATACAACCATAAAATACAGGACATTTGTATGCAGTATTAAAAAATGAAAAATAAAATCAGAAAAAAATGCTTTTATAGGCTAAAGTGGCAAGTATTTAGTGTGACCTTCCCTTACACTTGAGCAATGGTAGGAACCTGGCTTTTGTAAACCTAAATTGAATGGAACTCTAATAAATGTCATCGCTAACACCTGTATTTGTCCTACTATTTCATGTCAAAATGGCTGTTGTGAAAAAGGTTTATTACACCAGGTTTGTGCAAGACATGCTTGAGCATTACATACACATGTATTAAATCAGTTATGGTTCCTTTGATCGCTCCGACCGTTACTTGGATAACTGTGGCAATTCTAGAGCTAATACATGCCAACGAGCGCTGACCCCCAGCATGCAATTATAAGACCAAAACTGATCCAGGCTTCCCCTCCCCAGAACTGGCACTGATACGTTTGCATTGTTATTGATATGAGCACGTTTGAATAGTCATTTTTGGAAGATATGGTTATGCTGATATAGACATCTGCAAACATTGGTATACCATTCAAGTTGATTTCACTGAAACGGATGCTGGACAGTTAGGGCAAAAAAAAATGCAATGAAGCAGCAGCGCCAGTTCCAAAATATTTATTCAGGACAAGAAAATAAAAATACACGACGTTGCAGGGCTCACCCCTTAATCATGTGTATATTTTTTACAATGCAAGTTCACTTTACTTATACCTCTCAAGTGTATACATTCACAGGTGTTTCTAAATAACCTAACTGAACGCCGCAACGAGAGGAACATCAGCCGAAGCAGTTCAGGCAGACACGCTCCAAGACGAAGCACAACCTCCATTAATGGTAAACATATCCAGCTATGTACTGAATGATAATGAAATTGCAGTAATGGAGAAAGGACTGTCATTCTGTCCTGTGAGATATTTTGACTTTTTACTTTGCAGCAGGACTTGTTTCATTTTTTCCGCTCTGTAAAATTAAAAATGTTGTTTTCTGCAGATGAGAAAAAGCTTTGGACTGTTCCTTTACCAAAAGGTATACAGGAGGATAATGTATTGAATATAAAAAACTAGGTCTAAGGAACAAGAGTAAGTTTTCTCCAGGTACAAGTACCCCATGATCCCAAGTTTGAAGTGAAAAAAGAAATGAAGGCTGTGTTAGAGCGGGCATTCAAAAATGGAATAATAAATCAGGATACTAAGCAATTTCTGGATAAGGATGATGGTATTACCCCTGTTTTCTATACTTTGCCCAAGGTGCCCAAGTGCTAGAGAGACCCCCAGGCCGCCCTATTGTGGCAAGAACTGATTCAGTTTTCTCAAATATACCCATAAATTTGGACAGACAATTTTGTCCTTTTGTTAAAGAAGCTCAATCGTTTATGAAAGATACTAGTGACTTTTTGAGGAAGCTGAATACTATAGTACTTCCAGGTAATAAATAAATTTTATTTACTATCGGCTAGATTTAGAGCTGCTTTTTTTTCCTGCACACCCTTAAGACAACGCTGGTATTTAGAGTTCTCTGAAGGGCTGCGTTAGGCTCCAAAAAGGGAGCGTAAAGGCATATTTACCGCCACTTCAACCCTCAATACCAGCGTTGCTTACGGTAGCGGCTAGCCAATCAGATTTTTCCTACCTTAATTCCTATTGGCTGATAGAATCCTATCAGCCAATCGGAATTCGAGGGACGCCATCTTGGATGACGTCACTTAAAGGAACCTTCATTCGTCGGTAGTCATTGGAAGGAAGAGGATGTTCCACGCCGGAGGTCTTGAAGATGGAGCCGCTCCTCGTCGGATGGATGAAGATAGAAGATGCCGCTTGGATGAAGATGTCTGCCGGTCTGGATGTCCTCTTCTGCCCGGATAGGATGAAGACTTCTGCCGGTCTGGATGTCCTCTTCTGCCCCATCGGATGAAGACTTCGGCCCGGTTGGGTGAAGACGACTCAAGGTAGGGAGATTTTCTAGTGTTAGGTTTATTTAAGGGGGGTTTGGGTTAGAGTAGGGGTATGTGGGTGGTGGGTTGTAATGTTGGGGGGTGGTATTGTGGGTTTTTTTACAGGCAAAAGAGCTGATTACTTTGGGTCATGCCCCGCAAAAAGCCCTTTTAAGGGCTGGTAAGGTAATAGAGCTGTTAACTTTTGTAATTTAGATTAGGGTAGGGATTTTTTTTTTATTTTGGGGGGTTTTGTTATTTTATTAGGGGGCTTAGAGTAGGTGTAATTAGCTTAAAAATCTTGTAATCTTTTTTTATTTTTTGTAATTTAGTGGGGTTTTTTTGTAATTTAGTTTAGTTTATTTAATTGTATGTAATTGTAGGTAATTTATTTAATTAATTTATTGATAGTGTAGTGTTAGGTTTAATTGTAACTTAGGTTAGGATTTATTTTACAGGTAATTTTGTAATTATTTTAACTAGGTAGCTATTAAATAGTAAATAACTATTTAATAGCTATTGTACCTAGTTAAAATAGATACAAAGTTGCCTGTAAAATAAATATAAATCCTAAAATTGTTACAATATAATTATTTGTTATATTGTAGCTATATTAGGGTTTATTTTACAGGTAAGTATTTAGTTTTAAATAGGAATACTTTAGTTAATAATATTTAATTTATTTCATTAGATTAAAATTATATTTAATTTAGGGGGTGTTAGGGTTAGGGTTAGACTTAGCTTTAGGGGTTAATACATTTATTAGAGTAGTGGCGAGGTCTGGTCGGCAGATTAGGGGTAAATACTTGAAGTTAGGTGGCGGCGATGTTAGGGAGGGCAGATTAGGGGTTAATACTATTTATTATAGGGTTTGTGAGGCGGGAGTGCGGCGGTTTAGGGGTTTATAACTTTATTAGAGTAGCGGCGAGGTCCGGTCAGCAGATTAGGGGTTAATAAGTGTAGGTAGGTAACGGCGATGTTGGGGGGGCAGATTAGGGGTTAATAAATATAATGTAGGTGTCTGCGATGTTAGGGGCAGCAGATTAGGGGTTCATAGGTATAATGTCGGTGGCGGCAGTGTTCGGTCGGCAGATTAGGGGTTAAATTTTTTTATAGTGGCGGCGATGTGGGGGGACCTCAGTTTAGGGGTACATAGGTAGTATATGGGTGTTAGTATACTTTAGAGAACAGTAGTTAAGAGCTTTATAAACCGGCGTTAGCCCAGAAAGCTCTTAACTACTGACTTTTTTCTGCAACTGGAGTCTTGTCGGTAGCGGGTCTACCGCTCACTTCAGCCAAGACTCTAAATACCGGCGTTAGGAAGATACCTTTAAAAAGATAAGATACGCAATTGGCATAAGGGGATCTGCGGTATGGAAAAGTATGGAAAGTGAGAGTTAGACCCTTTCCTGACTGACTCTAAATACCAGCGGGTGGCCAATCTAGGCGTTTGGATGTAGTTGGTCTATATACCTCCATATGCCATTCTAGTGGAATTGGGGTGGTGGGCCATATAGTGGTAGGTTCTCTGAACTACAATGCACTTTTCTGTTGTAATTATTGAATATCATATTGAAGTGTAACTATTTCATTTTCCAGGATCAATTTTTTTGTGTGCAGATTCAGGGAATGGCCATGAGTTCCAATGTCGCCCCCAACTACGCCAACATGTATATGAATTCTTTTGAGGAAAAGTTTGTATATGATAATCCTCTGTTCATCTGGTATGGCGCCACATGGTGGTGCTATATTGACGATGTGTTTGGGGGGTGACATTGGCACCCTGTTAGAATTTGTGGCTGACTTGAATGGGTCGACTAGATCTATAAAATTTAAAATTACTTTCAGTGAGTCACGGGTTGACTTTTTTGGACACCTCAGTTTATAAGAAAGACAGCCAATTAGGTGCAGATCTGTATAAGAAAATCATTGATCACAATAATTTGGTTAAATATGAGAGTGCCCACCCTGTCTCCCTACTTAATTCACTCCCTTATAGCCAATTCCTCAGAGAAAAAATAATTGTCTCTGACCCTGTGTTAGTGGAAGAAAGGCTTAGAGAGAGGGGCAACTTGTTTATGAATAGGGGTTATTCTAAAGAACTAATACAGAGAAATATGGAAAAAGTGTTGGCATTGAACAGGGAGGACCTACTAAAAGAAAATAAAAAGTGCGATCAAAAGGGTAAGAATAATAACCGGATGGTTTTTGTTAGTCAGTATAATAAGCAGAGTCAACAGATACAAAGTATCACTAAGAAGCATTGGTACATTTTAAAAGAATGCAATCCCTCTGTTACAGAATTTATTGAATTTCCTATGCCTGCCTAAAGATGAACTCTGTCTCTTAGGGATGCCCTGATCAGAAGTGATGTGGGGAGGGGTAAGTTCAGTAAAACAGGCTACATTACTAACAAAAATAAGGGTTGTTATCCCTGTTTTGGATGTTTCAGTTGTAGTAACATGATCAAGGGATGCCATTTCACTCACCCTCACACAGGGGCAAAATGTGACATCAAAGATTATTATACATGTAATTCTGATTTATCTTATTAAATGTCCGTGTGGATTAATATATATAGGTGAGTCCACCAGAAAAGCTAGAGACCGTATGAGCCAACATAAATCCAACATTAGAAGGGGTGATGAGGAAGCCCCTGTCTCTAATCATTTTATCAAGGCCAGCCACAAACTCTCAATTAAGATAATAGTAAGAATTGAAAGACCTAGGAGAGGTGGAGACAGGGAGATGATATTAAAGAGACGTGAGGCGTTCTGGATTTTTAAACTTGATACTCTACACCCTAGGGGTCTTAATAGGGATCTGGATTATTCCCTATTTGTATAGGTTTATTATTTTTCTGCCAACATTAAACAAAGTTTAAAATAAATTTAAGGTTTAAGATGAACTATTTCTTGAATCTTCTCCTTTTTCGGTATTAATTTAGACAATTATATAGAAATGTTTACCTTTGTATAGATAATTTGTGATGTGATTTTTTCTTCACTAGGTGGTGATATCTGATGCTGAGTAATTAGTTAATGGGACAGTACACTGTAAAATTGTTTTTACATTAATGTATTTTAAATGGCTGCAGAGTATAAAACTGCAGAGTATAAAATATTTGAGAAATTCCATTTTCATGCTTATTTGTGTATATGAAGTAGCTGATTTTGTGCTTTGAAATCACAGCCTATTACAATGGGTTGAACTTAAAGGTGATATCAGATCTCATTATGTTCTAAGTTTGTGTAAACAGACTTGCTTCCTTATCTTTTATTTGGCTGGAACACCAAAGCTCAATACATAGACAGAACAATAGAAAATAATCATTTTATTACTTAACTATCCTGCATCCCACTGAGAGTGTAATCTCTTCTGCTGGCTGTGTATACTTAGGCTATTCAATAGCCTATACTCCAGTATTAATTTGTTCAGTATAGGTGGCGGTACCGCAGGCTAAATCAGCTATTTCAAATGCTGAAATAGGAGTAAAGGAGCTACTTGTAACCAATTTAATACACTCTAGCAGGTTAAAAGGATCATTGGGAATAATTTAAAGGGGGAGAACATTTTTGGGTGAACTGTCCCTTTAAGTTATTTAGAAACACCTGTGAATGTATACACCTGAGAGGTATAAGTAAAGTGAGCTTGCATTGTAAAAAATATACACATGATTAAGGGGTGAGCCCTGCAACGTCGTGTATTTTTATTCTCTTGTCCTGAATAAATATTTTGGAACTGGTGCTGCTGCTTCATTGCATTTTTTTGGATTCTCTCTGGGATTTGGTCTCTATCCCTGCAGCGAGCACAGTGTTGTGGCTAGTGTGCTGGACTCTTACCTATTTTCTATACTTTGGACAGTTAGAGCAAGCAAGTCTTTATATGATGATAACTGTTCCCCCTTGGGACACCTTGGGGTGTTTTGTTTTTTCTTCTCTTTTCGTGTGCATATGAGGATTGGATGAGTGAATGTTTGGGATCCCCTCTTACTGATTAATGCTGTGTATATCATCTCTATACAATTAATTGTTTTATCACAATAAATTAACTTGCAAATAGAGTGCGGGGAATTATATTGTTTAAAATATACTGTATATATTTCCAAAAAGACTCAGTAATCCATATTCATATCAAATTAAATATAAATTAATAATGTGCACTGGCATTACAAGTTAAGTGCCATGCAAATGCGAGCTTGCATTCGCATTACTAGGAAGCAATGCGCTAACAAGAGCTCGCTTCCATAGGATCCAATGGGAGCCTAGTTCAGAACCTAAGTGCAGTGAAGGGGTAAGTAGCGCAGTGATGACAGCAAATATAAATATATGATAATATACATAAATAATGTGTATATACACATATTTATACATAAATATATATGCATATAAGCCTATACATATATATTTACATTTAACACACAGTTTACATAGACCGCAATGTAAAGGAACTTTCAGTGCCGTTTTTTTCTAACACCCCACTCCCGCCAACTTTACCCCAAAAATACTGTCTAGAACAGTTATTTTATTAAAAAATAAAAATAGTACAATTTTCATTTTTTAACAAAATACACTACACTGCATTTTGGATGCATTTGGGACAAAGTTATAAAATTAACCAGAGATCTGATCCGTATCGGTACTTCATAACATCATAACATATGATGCATAGCTTTTCCCTATGTTATGATGGTATGAAGTACCGATACACTTAATTTTAAATTAATATGGATCACTGAGTCTTTTTTGAAATATTGATTATATTGACTTAGTGCTGTGAACATTGAAGAGTGCTTAAGTGCACTCTCACTCCTCTGCAAACAACTTGAGGGTTCTTGGGTGGATATTATGTCAAATAAATACAATAGACCCAGCACTCACAAATAAATTCAGAGATCAAGAGTGAGTGCTGGTTCCATTGTGTTTATCCTATATATATATGTACATATTTTACTAAAATACAAAATCAAAATAGATATTTCTAAATATTAGATATGTGCGATTCGGTTCGGTTCGATTCGGAAATTCGGAAAATTCGGAAAATTCGGTGATTCGGATCGAACCGAATTTCCGAATTAAAATACTGCCGAATTTTCCGAATACATCCAAATTAGTTTGAATTTATTCGTAAATTCGGATGGCCATTGGATTACACTAGTATTGTACAGTATCTTAGGTTATATCACTCTGCTATGGGTTACACCTAATATACAGTACATAATACTAGTCTAATCCCACCTAACACTTACCGAAATTCCGAATTTCCGAACCGAATCGAACCGAGCCGAATCCAGCCGAATTTCTTAGAATCCGAAGGAATCCAAAACGAATCGATTCAAAATTTTCCGAATTCGAATCAATCCGAACCGAAACGAACCAAATTTTTTTCGCCATACACATGTCTACTAAATATATATACATATACAGGGAGTGCAGAATTATTAGGCAAGTTGTATTTTTGAGGATTAATTTTATTATTGAACAACAACCATGTTCTCAATGAACCCAAAAAATTCATTAATATCAAAGCTGAATATTTTTGGAAGTAGTTTTTAGTTTGTTTTTAGTTTTAGCTATTTTAGGGGGATATCTGTGTGTGCAGGTGACTATTACTGTGCATAATTATTAGGCAACTTAACAAAAAACAAATATATACCCATTTCAATTATTTATTTTTACCAGTGAAACCAAAATAACATCTCAACATTCACAAATATACATTTCTGACATTCAAAAACAAAACAAAAACAAATCAGTGACTAATATAGCCACCTTTCTTTGCAAGGACACTCAAAAGCCTGCCATCCATGGATTCTGTCAGTGTTTTGATCTGTTCACCATCAACATTGCGTGCAGCAGCAACCACAGCCTCCCAGACACTGTTCAGAGAGGTGTACTGTTTTCCCTCCTTGTAAATCTCACATTTGATGATGGACCACAGGTTCTCAATGGGGTTCAGATCAGGTGAACAAGGAGGCCATGTCATTAGATTTTCTTCTTTTATACCCTTTCTTGCCAGCCATGCTGGGAAGTACTTGGACGCGTGTGATGGAGCATTGTCCTGCATGAAAATCATGTTTTTCTTGAAGGATGCAGACTTCTTCCTGTACCACTGCTTGAAGAAGGTGTCTTCCAGAAACTGGCAGTAGGACTGGGAGTTGAGCTTGACTCCATCCTCAACCTGAAAAGGCCCCACAAGCTCATCTTTGATGATACCAGCCCAAACCAGTACTCCACCTCCACCTTGCTGGCGTCTGAGTCGGACTGGAGCTCTCTGCCCTTTACCAATCCAGCCACGGGCCCATCCATCTGGCCCATCAAGACTCACTCTCATTTCATCAGTCCATAAAACCTTAGAAAAATCAGTCTTGAGATATTTCTTGGCCCAGTCTTGACGTTTCAGCTTGTGTGTCTTGTTCAGTGGTGATCGTCTTTCAGCCTTTCTTACCTTGGCCATGTCTCTGAGTATTGCACACCTTGTGCTTTTGGGCACTCCAGTGATGTTGCAGCTCTGAAATATGGCCAAACTGGTGGCAAGTGGCATCTTGGCAGCTGCACGCTTGACTTTTCTCAGTTCATGGGCAGTTATTTTGCGCCTTGGTTTTTCCACACGCTTCTTGCGACCCTGTTGACTATTTTGAATGAAACGCTTGATTGTTCGATGATCACGCTTCAGAAGCTTTGCAATTTTAAGAGTGCTGCATCCCTCTGCAAGATATCTCACTATTTTTTACTTTTCTGAGCCTGTCAAGTCCTTCTTTTGACCCATTTTGCCAAAGGAAAGGAAGTTGCCTAATAATTATGCACACCTGATATAGGGTGTTAATGTCATTAGACCACACCCCTTCTCATTACAGAGATGCACATCACCTAATATGCTTAATTGGTAGTAGGCTTTCGAGCCTATACAGCTTGGAGTAAGACAACATGCATAAAGAGGATGATGTGGTCAAAATACTCATTTGCCTAATAATTCTGCACTCCCTGTATATCTATACCGTTGTTGTAAAAAAAAAAAAAGACAGTATCTGTCTCTTTTCTTTTTTTGCAGTATCTAGTCAGGCCTGAATGGGTTCTTATGCAGGTATCAAGTCAGGGAGGCCAGTTTGTCTGAAAATAGGGTGTATAAGCTAAAAGCCAATTTTCTATATGTCTGTTTTTCTTTTTTCTTTTAAATCCAATATTCTTCCTCTATCATTGTCCAAAATCCTGCATTTCCGCCTCTATCTGTAAAAACCTAAGTCACTTAATAGAATCCTGAAACACCAAATATTTCTGTGGGAAAATAATATTTATGCATGTATGTATGTGTATATGTATGTATGTATGTATATATATGTATACATGTAAATATATGTATAAATATATATATGTATAAATGTGTATTGGTGTATATGCATGAATACTTAATGTGTGCATTTATACCACTACATATAACTTGCTGAATGGTATTATAACTAGGATAGGATTGGATTAATAGGAATGTCTCAGAAAAAGCATACATTAGTTAATCCTATTCTCTAGTGATGATTTTGCCCTTTCGACTTATGGTCAGACATAGAAACACCTACTGAATAGAATTTGCTGACTTAAATTTTGTAAACAAATTTCATTTACATATGTTGTAACTATATTTGAAAAACCCTTGCTTTTGTTAGCCTAGCCAATCATGAAATGTATTAGCCTAGATATGGAGATCAGGAATACCCTGTCTCCTGTGTATAAATATTTGGATGGGGCCTGCCCCCCCAGATAAAACCTTGTATTGTTTATCTCTATTCTGCAGTGTGCCTGTCAATAAACAAACCTTCTCTAACCTGTGGTGGTCTGAAGAGTTAAATCAGTCCAGGGGGGATATCACCAATAAATGGCGTAATTGGCAGGATAGCACATCCCAGATGACATTCCAGGTGGCAAAGACTTTCTGCTCCCAGGGGCACTCAATTAAGATTGGTGTTCTGAATGGTAAGAGCACTTTTTAAATTACTTTAGTAACAGTAATTGAGTGTCTCTGGGTACGAGGTAAGAGCTGTTTTGCTTCTGGGTGACACAATCTTAAGAGGCTTTGTTTATTAATTCATTAATGTTATATGTTGTGTTGTGTAAATTGTTTTTTGGAAATGTGAAAATTTGTATAGTGTCAATTGTTTTGTAAATATCAAAACTTGTGACACCCTAAGAGGAAACATAGTTATCTGTTTATTTGTTTCTTTAAGAATATGGTTTAGGATAAGTCCTGGTTAGACAGCGTTATTTCTTGTAGGAACACTGATAGTAGTTCTGGTTTGGAAGTAATGTTAGTCTTAGTGGGAGATATTCTTGGTAGACATAAGACTGCAGCAGTCATTTAAGGGGAGACATTTTATCTAGTGTTGCTGTGGCAGACATTTTAATCAGCCAATAAAATTGAGCTGATTGGAACAGCCAATAGAATGCAAGCTCAATCCTATTGGCTGATTAGATCAGCCAATAGGATTTTTCCTACCTTAATTCCGATTGGCTGATAGGATTCTATCAGCCAATTGGAATTGAAGGGACGCCATCTTGGATGACGTCACTTAAAGGAACCTTCATTCTTCAGTCGCCGTCGGATGGAAGAGGATGCTCCGCGTCGGAATGTCTTCAAGATGGACCTGCTCCGCTCCGGATGGAAGAAGATAGAAGATGCCGCCCTGATGAAGACTTCTGCCGGTCTGGATGTCCTCTTCTGGCCGGATCGGATGAAGACTTCTGCCCCTCTGGAGGTCCACTTGTGCCCGGCTGGGTGAAGACGGCTCAAGGTAGGGTGATCTTCAAGGGGGTAATGTTAGGTTTTTTTAAGGTGGGATTGGGTGGGTTTTAGAGTAGGGTTGGGTATGTGGGAGGTGGGTTTTAATGTTGGCGGGGTATTGTATTTTTTTTACAGGTAAAAGAGCTGATTACTTTGGGGCAATGCCACGCAAATGGTCCTTTTAAGGGCTATTTGTAATTTAGTATAGGGTAGGGATTTTTATTATTTTGGGGGACTTTTTTATTTTATTAGGGGATTAGAGTAGGTGTAATTAGCTTAAAAAAATTGTAATTATTTTTTTATTTTCTGTAATTTAGTGTTTTTTTTTTGTACTTTAGTTTATTTAATTTAATTGTAGTTAATGATAGGTAGTTTATGTAATTAATTTAATTATAGTGTAGTGTTAGATTTAATTGTAACTTAGGTTAGGATTTATTTTACAGGTAAATGTGTACTTATTTTAACTAGGTAGCTATTAAATAGTTAATAACTATTTAATAACTATTCTACCTAGTTAAAATAAATACAAAGTTGCCTGTAAAATAAATATAAATCCTAAGCTAGCTACAATGTAACTATTAGTTATATTGTAGCTATCTTAGGGTTTATTTTATCGGTAAGTATTTAGTTTTAAATAGGATTAATTTATCTATTAGTAGTAATTTAATTTATTTTTATTTAAATTAAATTTAAGTTAGGGGGGGTTAGACTTAGGGTTAGACTTAGGTTTAGGGGTTAATATATTTAATATAGTATCGGCGATGTCGGGGGCGGCAGATTAGGGGTTAATAAATGTAGATAGGTGTCGGCGATGTTAGGGACGGCAGATTAGGGGTTAATACAATTAAACTCGTGTTTGCGAGGCGGGAGTGCGGCGGTTTAGGGGTTAGTATATTTATTTTAGTGGCGGCGATGTCCGGTCGGCAGATTAGGGGTTACAAATTTTAATTAAGTGTTTGCGATGTGGGGGGGCCTCGGTTTAGGGGTTAATAGGTAGTTTATGGGTGTTAGTGTACTTTGTAGCACTTTAGTTAAGAGTTTTATGTTACGGCGTTAGCCCATACAACTCTTAACTACTGACTTTTAAATGCGGTAGGAGTCTGGACAGGAGAGGGTCTACTGCTCACTTTTTCAAGCAATCGTAATACTGGTGTTAGGAAAATCCCATTAAAAAGACAGGATACGCAATTGACGTAAGGGGATTTGCAGTATGCAAAAATATTGGGAAAAAAGTGAGCGGTACACCTGTACCTGCCTGACTCGTAATACCAGTGGGCGTTAAAAAGCAGTGTTGGGACCCCTCAACGCTGCTTTTTAAGGCTAAGGCAAGACTCGTAATCTAGCAGTTTGTGTTTAGTGCAACTTTTTTTAACACACTACCCTTTACACAAGATTGTCAGTAGTGCTAACCCAACAAGTGCAAAATATGATTGCCTTCTTGCAATCACATTTACTTTCAACTTGTAATATGAGTGCTATTTCTGTTGCATGCAAAAAAAACAATATTGTTATCACCACTTGTAATCTAGCCCAAACACGGCATGATTGAAACTTAGTAGCTAAAATGTTCATATGAAAGTAAATGCCTCTGAGGACTGTATTAAAACCTGAGTGACTTTCATTAATATCTTACTGTTTTTATTGTTTTAACTATTTTATTGTTAAAAATATGCAACAAAAGCTCTTAAAAGTTCCTGCTATCCGGGGCATTAGTACATTGAGCTTTCCAATGTGTAAATCAAGGACCAAGGAATTCTAGAAGATGGATCATACTTGTAGTGAACCTGAGGACAAGAAAAAAAGATCAATTCCCCAATATCAGTTTATTTTAAAGGTTATCAATTTATTGACAAAGGTTTAAGGCAATGTTTTTTGTTTTTTTTTTTCATTTCAATGAGGCCGAATTGACTTTGTATTATCAATACGTTTATTTTTCTTAAGTATTGCTCTGTTTGATTGTGTATTATGTTTATTGAATTAGTTGAATACCATAGGACTCAATGCTGAGGTTCGATCTGACCTGGATTAACACTGCTCTTTAGACCCTTTATAGGGCAGATAAAATTGGCAAAATCACTGTGACAAAAGAAAAGTACAAAACACATCATACGCTTGCTCTACATTGACACTGTGGTTATATCAGATATGATTAAAAATAAGGTAAAAAAACTAAGCTGAGGATTTTTAACAAAGTAATCAGTGATATAGGCATAAGTAATACTTTTACTGATAATCTTTCTGTATCAATATCCTATTTGTCAGGAGCAGGTGAGAAGGAAATTCATAACAAACTAGTAAAAATCCATTAGCACTCAATCTTCTTTAGTTCAATAACTTTTATTAAGAATCCATTAAAATATGGATATAGTGCACTCATAAGACACACTGGTGCATTTTACATCATAGAGCAGTAATAATAGTAAAGCATACACACTTAAACAAGCATCACTGATAGGCTAAAAAGCAAATCTTACATTTATCACCAGGTTATCACCCACCCTTACTCAATTTTAAATTTGAAACTAACCATATAGTCACATAGAAAGTTATAACAACACAATGGGCAAGTTTATCAGGATTGCATACAGAAAGGATTGCAAATAAAGAACCTGTCCTCCTGCAATCACCACTTTTGATGCTACATTTTATGGTAAAATGTAAGATTGCACAAGAGCTTTCTTGCACAATGAGGCCGCTGCCCTCCCGCAGCCAGTTGCAGGAGAGAAGGGAATGGCAATTAAAAGTAAGTTTTGGGGTGACTGATCTTAACACTTCTAAGGTGATGGAAAGGAAAAAGAAGCACCGTGAAAATGGCTAAATAAATCTACCCCAATCTCCTAAATTCAACAAAAACCTGTTCATTCAACCAATAGATCATAGAAGCTAAACTGTGAAGAATATCTATATAACAATGCCTTAAAAATATTAAGGAAAAACCTTATTAAACTGAGAAAAACCAACATCAATAAACATCCAATCTAATATATGCACATAAGAAAACTTGAAAAATGTGAAAGAAAGAAAAAAGCTGCGACAACCTAGTGAGCTTTAAGACAGCTGAACGCAACAATGAGATAATATACTAATCAAGGATAATATAAATTGTGCATGCTGGCCTGAGGTGTAGGTAACAAATCCTCTGGAATGTCTCAATGCCATCCCCTGGAGACACATTTATTCCATCTGATGAGGCTGCTTTATGATAAAAAAAAACAGACATGGGTTAATACAGTAGATCCCGAAGGCGCTGCTGGTAAATTGCAGCTGATATGATCAAAATGATGTGGTCAAGTTACCCTATCTTAACACTGGGGCATGGGTAGAGTATGGTTACTAGGGATACCAATTTATCTACCGCAGTGTGTGAAGGGGCAGATCATTAAACAGTCTGATGGTCAGACATGAAAAGTGCTACAGGATTTGGATCTTGAGGGACATCGATTTCAACCAACCAATGTAGATGATTTTTGAATGACAACACAATTAGCCAACCAAAAGCATGGTTAAGGCGGTATAGTATAGTTAGGAGGGTAAGCGTCAATAGAATAGAAGTAAAAGTAAAGGTAGAGGCTGCTGTGCTATACTAAAGGAACAAGTCTGATTGATATCTGGCAAATGAACGTGTTGACCAGGTAATAAATGGTCTGCATGGCGCGCTATTGAAATTTCAGGCCAAGCCTGCGGCGCAAAGTAAAGGGGTTCAGTGGCAGTACTTTAAATGCAGTGCTTTGTAACTTGGCACAAGGGGTTGCTCCTGTTAACCCGAATTAAAGTCAGTGCTACTTTTGTCATCAGGATTAATCTGTATTTTTATGCTTTTGCACATCCATGTGTTGCTACCTTGCACACATTTTTTTTTCATGATTCTGATATAGAACATGCAATTTTAAACAACTTTCTAATTTACTCCTATTATAAATGTGTCTTCATTTTCTTGGAATCTTTATTTGATAAAAGCAGGAATGTAAGCTTAGGAGCCAGCCCATTTTTAGTGGGTAGATCTTGTTGAGCAGGTCATTTGAAAAGTAGATCCCAACACAATAAAATGTGGGCACCCCTAGGTTAATCCATTTCAAGGGTAGCTTGACCATTTTTAATTTTCCTAATATTTTGAGTGATTACCTCTATATATTAGTATTGCAAAACCACCAATTTTACTTGGTTAAACCACGGTGGCCATTATTGTATTATGGTGCTCAAAATTTTTTGATTATTCAGATGTTTACAGAAACCTCAATGTCTTGGCTCAGAATGGTCCTAGCTCCTTGGATCAAAAACTGATTTCTAGCGCAAATTGCAAGGTGCATGTACATATATATATATATATATATATATATATTGTGCACATTCTTGTTCTTTAAACTTAGAACATAGTTGCTCTTTTAGCACCAATTTATAATGGCAAGGGTTCGAATGTCATTTCTTATTTTTTTTTAGGCAGTATCTAGGTAAGTATAGTGTTCATACAGAAGATTACAGGTTTGAGAATTCTCTTATTTTTTATGGGGACAGGAAAGTGCAATTTTTTAACATTTCCCCACAATTTTGGAGGTGGAGGAGAACATTTATAAAAGTATTCTATGGTAGCATTCTGCTGTAAAAATAATAGTTTGAGATTTTACTGGATACAGAGCGAGGGCTAGTAAAAAAATTAACTGATGTAAAATAAGCATGACAAATTAGAAACATTAAAAATTGTCAAGCAGCCAAGTTTACAATTATTGGACCACTTGAGATGGACTGACCCACATCAGTATTTTACTGAACTGTCAATGAACTATTTTGCAAGGGTTTTTCCTAAGTGTTGTGGTAATAAATGTTTTTCTCCACTGTTATTGATTCTTGTTTGATGTGTAAGATATCATGGATAGGTCACCTCATGCAACTGTAAATTTTAATCGGCTGGTATTACGAGTTTTGCAGGTACAGTTGTACCGCACACTTTTTTCGCCGCAATGCAACGTAACTACCGCAGCTTTCAAAAAGTAATTTTTCAATGGGACTTCCATAGCGCCGGTATTACGAGTTTGTCTGTCCGGCCAAAAAGTGAGCCGTACAGCTTATACCGTCAAGATCCGTACCGTAAACTGAAAGTCAGTAGTTATGGGTTTTGCGCTACAAAGCTGTAGCATAAAACTTATAACTAAAGTGCTAAAAAGTACACTAACACCCATAAACTACCTATTAACACCTAAACAAAGGCCCTCCTGCATCGCAAACACTAAAATAAAATGATTAACCCCTAATCTGCCACTCCGGACATCGCCGCCACTATAATAAACATATTAACCCCTAAACCGCCACACTTCTGCATCGTAAACACTAGTTAAATATTATTAACCCCTAATCTGCTGTCCCTAACATCGCCGCAACCTACATTACTGTTAATAACCCCTAATCTGCTGCCCCCAAAATCACCGCCACTATACTAAAGTTATTAACCCCTATTTTAACTAGGTAGCTAGTACATAGTTAATAACTATTTAGTAACTAGTCTACCTAGTTAAAATAAATACAAACTTAGCTGTGAAATACAAATAAAAACCTAAGATAGCTACAATGTAACTATTAGTTATATTGTAGCTAGCTTAGGGTTTATTTTACAGGTAAGTATTTAGGTATTATTTAGTTAATGATAGTAATTTTTATTTAGATTTATTTTAATTATATTAATTATATTAAAGTTAGTGGGTGTTAGGGTTAGGGATAGGGTTAGACTTAAGGGTTAATAACTTTAGTATAGTGGCAGCGACGTTGGGGGCGGCAGATTAGGGGTTAGTAAGTGTAGGTAGGTAGCAACAACATAGGGGCGGCAGATTAGGGGTTAATATGTGTAATGTAGGTGGCGGCGATGTTAGGGGCGGCAGATTAGGGGTTAATAAGTGTAGGTAGGTGGCGGCGGTGATGTTGGGGGCAGTAGATTAGGGGTTAATAAATGTAATGTAGGTGTCGGCGATGTCGGGGGCGGCAGATTAGGGGTTTTTATACTCAGGATTTATGTTAGGTTGTTAGGTGTAAACATACATTTTCTTTCCCCATAGGAATCAATGGGGCTGCGTTACAGAGCTTTACGCTCCTTTATTGCAGGTGTTAGGCTTTTTTTTAGCTGGCTCTCCCCATTCATGTCTATTGGGAGATTGTGCACGAGCACGTAAAACCAGCTCAAAGCAGCGCTGGTATTTGAGTGCGGTATGGAGCTCAATTTTGCTTAACACTGACATATTGGGGCCTAGTTATCAAGCCGTCAACCTCAAATACGCTGGAATTCTGCAGCGTATTTGTGGCGAGGCTGATACGCCTTAGTTATCAAAGGCTCGAGACCGGCAAAAGTAGAATTTTGTGACGTAAGCTTCGATCTGCCGGACTCAGTCAGATCGATTCTTACGTCACTCCAGATGTTCCGCACTACTTTTGCTAGTTATCAAAAAACTAGCAGGTACGCTCGGCACTTTTACGGCCCAGCTTACCTGGTTTTCAAACCGCCACCCCTGGAGGCGGCGGATCCCATAGGAATCAATGGGAGTCTGACCATAGCGAAAGTACAAGTTCGCTGCTGACAGACATCCCATTCATTCCTATGGGAGCTGTCTACACCTAACACCCTAACATGTACCCCGAGTCTAAACACCACTAATCTGTCCCCCCTACACCGCCGCAACTAAATAAAGTTATTACCCCCTAAACCGCCGCTCCCGGAGCCCACCGCAAGCTACTCGATACATATTAACCCCTAAACCGCCGCTCCCGGAGCCCACCGCAACTATAATAAATGTATTAACCCCTAAACCGCCGCTCCCTGAACCCGCCGCAACCTATATTAAATGTATTAACCCCTATTCTGCCCCCCCTACACCGTCGCCACCTATAATAAATTTATTAACCCCTAATCTGCCCCCCCCCTACACCGTCGCCACCTATAATAAATTTATTAACCCCTATCCTGCCCCCCACTACGCCGCCACCACTGTAATAAAATTATTAACCCCTAAACCTAAGTCTAACCCTAGCGCCCCCTAACTTAAATATTAATTAAATAAATCTAAATAAATTAACTCTTATTAACTAAATGAATCCTATTTAAAACTAAATACTTACCTATAAAATAAACCCTAATATAGCTACAATATAAATAATAATTATATTCTAGCTATCTTAGGATTTATTTTTATTTTACAGGTACCTTTCAATTTATTTTAACTAGGTACAATAACTATTAAATAGTTATTAACTATTTAATAGCTTACCTAGCTAAAATAAACTGAAATTTACCTGTAAAATAAATCCTAACCTAAGTTACAATTACACCTAACACTACACTATACTTTAATAAATGATTCCTATTTAAAAATAAATACTTACCTGTAAAATAAACCCTAAGATAGCTACAATATAATTAATAATTATATTGTAGCTATCTTAGGATTTATATTTATTTTACAGGTAATTTTGTATTTATTTTAGCTAGTTAGAATAGTTATTAAATAGTTATTAACTGGGGGGAGGAGTTAGCTCCTGAACTGGATGGTCGCATCTCTAAACAGCTCCAGCTATATTAATCTTTAAAGTCAAGTTTAGCGACCATCCGGTACCAAATTTTCATAAATATTGGCACATTGGAGGCTCAGGAGCCTATTCCGCCAGACTTTCGAGGAAAATTCATCTTAGAGTCGACACAATATTACTTGGGACTGTGCTGCATTCAAGCCCTGAAGGAGTTCATCTCTCAGCCCACGTGGAGCCTTGCCAGAGACATTTAACCAACTTTCTATACCTAATCATTTGAACCTCCTGCAGCGAGTTGCCAATGATCCCACTAGAGATACAAAGAATAAATAGCGGGTCAGCCATGGACACTCTCATTAATTGGGAAGTTGCAATGGCGGAGCTACTCCGCAGCCATTTTTGTAAACTGGAGAGGAGCTTAGGATTAGTGATGTACCTTGACTTTAACCCACATCCAGAAATGTCTATGCCACCTTTAGACGCACAGCAGTTGCCGGTTGAAGGAGCACAAGGAGAGCAAGAAATGTGGAGACCAGTATGTGGACTGATCGCAAACTTGAACCTAGACATCAGAGAAAAAATCTACCCCACTACAGCTACTCATCCTACACCAAGCCTCGCCACTGACCTGTTGGGTCCGGAATACCCCAGTGAGCCACGAATTACTGTTCCTGCAGCCCAACGGGGTGAGATGGTGGACTTCACGGACGGTTCCCTGCCGATTGCGACACTGGAAGGATCCGGAGCAGAGAGGCCTGTGTGTTCCATGCGGGGGGGTACGGCCGGCCCCCTGGAGCGTGGCACAGATATGGCCATTACAGTTAGTGCTACGCAACACACTCTCCGACGACAGCTGTTCAATAGTGGTGCAGGAGAATGGGTCAGAGCTCTCTACTCGACCATCAGCATACAAAACTTTCGCAGACTTGGTAGGTTAACCCCTTGGCTGCCTTATGAAGGCCAGATGTATATAGGTAAACCCCACAACCTACATTACCAACGAACATTCAGGAGTATTGGAGTGGGATAAACTGCCATACCTTGTATAGTGAGCTTAACGTCTTACTTATAAGGGGTTTGACTGTGCTTTGTCGAAAACAGTTCATTCTAATTTACAGTACCTATACTGGCTACCAGACTGTTTGATTTAGGCACTGTGATATGCTTATATTTCCCGGATGAATACTCCTAAAATCAGGGGCTATTCCCTTAGTGTTTATATTATCTTAAAACATGTTTAGCATTTTATTCAACTACTGCTGAGTCTACATTGGGGAATGACCTGTATTACATCTCTACGAAGTTCAGTTTATTTATATGCAGCTTGTGACTCTGTTATATTGTAGTTTCATTGTATGGTTTGCTCTTTTACTTATATATGCAGTTACCCTCAAAAGTAATACTTAGGACACCACCCTCACTTCCCTAAGCTTGTTTAATGAGAATTGGTCATTTGCTTGTTTAAATTTACATAATGACAGTCTGGGGACTTAAATGATATATTTTGCTTTCCATAGTGGGTGGGATACCGATGTTTATGATACTAAGTTGTTTTTTTTTTATCTTTTTTCTTCTTGTCTATTTGACGTACTTGCAAATGCTATATTTCTATGCATATACCGATGTGCCCTATTAATATGCACAATTCAGGGTAAACGTTAAAATCATAGGTTTAAGTCTGGAGCCTACTTCTAGACCCTCTCATACATTCTATTTTGTTAGCCTACTATATGAAGGTGATACTGCAGTTTACATTGTGTTGCTATATTTATTTGTCTGTATAATGTCTACTGCATACTTATGTTTTATTTAGGTAGGACTGCAGGCACACTAATTTACAACTAGGTTTTGGGTTTGTAGTTTAGCCTTCTTACTTTACGCATAGTCACCAATGGCATAACTAATACTCATGGGATGTGTAAGAACGTTCCAGATTGATACTGCTCGATATTACTACTTCGGGGGACACTGAATCTTAAATACTTTCTATAATATGTTTGTAGCTCACTCTTTGATAAGGTGCAGAGATAGGTATGTGCACAAGGTATTTGAATTTCCGCTTAGATGACCAGGTTACTATGCATCTATCATACTTTATGTTTGTTCTACTGGGTGTAGGGCCCACACCCAGGGGATAGGTATTACACTGGTACTCCTACTCTGAGCTAGTGCGTATCATACTATTTCTTGCATGCTGAGAAGTAGACTTAGCTTTAAACTAATTTAAGAAACCAAACTTCTTCACTCACAGTTTCTGTGGATTGATGTTTAACCAGATATAGTAAGACAGCCCCACTAGATTTCCCTTTTTTATCACTAAGCTTTATGAGACCATATACGTTATGTAAATTGGTTGACCTCCTGCCCCCCCACCCTCACATAGTAACTTTTGACACTGATATTGACGGGCATCTGCCATGGAAAGGTTGTTTAACTGGTTTTATACACACATATATATATTCATCGGTGTAGTTAGTTATATGTCCTACCTCCTCTATGATTACTACATATACTATATGTTTAAGGTTATAAATTACCCTTGTTAGTCATTGATCTGGCAATCTCACCATACCAATATACGTCAACTTTGTGACCAAGGTATCTAGCCCAACATTCCTGCTGCCCCCATAATATTAATAACAATAAAAATCTCTATTCTATATAATCCCCCCCCCCCTCCATACACCCTGGCATGCGTAATTATGCTTGGAGTGTTTTAATGCGGTTTCCCTTGATAAATACCGCAAATGCAATCATAGTTTTCTTTTTTTTTCTTTTTTCTTTTTCTTCATGTTCTGAACTTAGATCCTCATGCTCTTGTTTGTATTAAATCCTGTGAATGCTTTGATAAGACATCTTAAACCACACGGTGGTCCTATTCCTACTCAATTATTTCTTTTCCCTTGCCATATACGACTTATTCTCCCTTTACAATGTGGGAAAGTACTCTGTCTTATAACTTTAGCAGGATCTTACTTATACTCTATGGTTTATATCTTGGATATCCGTAATTTAGCCAAAGGTAGCAACTTGTACTATTACACGATAGTATTGTTAAAAACTGAAAAAATGTGAGGCTTACTTGTTATTTATATCACGTAACCTATAGCATTTTATTTTAGTGGGAATAATCACTTTCTGTACAACAGTTTATTTTTGTATCATTGTTATCTGTTTTATTCTTATTGTTGTTACATTTAATGCCTCAATAAAAAATATTTAAAAAAAAAAAAAAAAATAGTTATTAACTATTTAATAACTACCTAGCTAAAAGAAATACAAAATTACCTGTAAAATAAATCCTAACCTAAGTTACAATTAAACCTAATACTACACTATCATTAAATTAATTAAATAAACTACCTACAAATAACTACAATTAAATACAATTACATAAACTAACTAAAGTACAAAAAATAAAAAAAGCTAAGTTACAAAAAATAAAAAAATAAGTTACAAACATGTTAAAAATATTACAACAATTTTAAGCTACTTACACCTAATCTAAGCCCCCTAATAAAAAACAAACCCCCCAAAATAAAAAAAATGCCCTACCCTATTCTAAATTAAATAAAGTTCAAAGCTCTTTTACCTTACCAGCCCTTAAAAGGGCCATTTGTGGGGGCATGCCCCAAAGAAAACAGCTCTTTTGCCTGTAAAAGAAAAATACAACCCCCCCCCAACATTAAAACCCACCACCCACATACCCCTAATCTAACCCAAACCCCCCTTACAAAAACCTAACACTAATCCCCTGAAGATCATCCTACCTTTAGTCGTCTTCACTCAGCCGAGCCACCGATGGAACCGAAGTGGACATCCGGAGCGGAAGAAGTTAATCCTCCAAGCGGCGCTGAAGAAATCTTCCATCCGATGAAGTCATCATCCAGGCGGCGCTGAAGAAAAGTCTTCGATCCGGCCGATGTCATCTTCAAAGAGGCGCTGAAGAGGTCTTCTATCCGGGCGAAGTCATCTTCCAAGCCGGGTCTTGAATCTTCCTTCCGCCGACGCGGAACCTCCTTCTTCACCGACGGACTACGACGAATGAAGGCTCCTTTAAGGGACGTCATCCAAGATGGTGTCCCCTCAATTCCGATTGGCTGATAGGATTCTATCAGCCAATCGGAATTAAGGTAGGAAAATTCTGATTGGCTGATGGAATCAGCCAATCAGATTCAAGTTCAATCCGATTGGCTGATCCAATCAGCCAATCAGATTGAGCTCGCATTCTATTGGCTGATCGGAACAGCCAATAGAATGCGAGCTCAATCTGATTGGCTGATTCAATCAGCCAATCAGATTTTTCCTACCTTAATTCCGATTGGCTGATAGAATCCTATCAGCCAATTGGAATTGAGGGGACGCCATCTTGGATGACGTCCCTTAAAGGAGCCTTCATTCATCGTAGTCCGTCGGTGAAGAAGGAGGTTCCGCGTCGGCTGAAGGAAGATTCAAGACCCGGCTTGGAAGATGACTTCGCCCGGATAGAAGACCTCTTCAGCGCCTCTTTGAAGATGACATCGGCCGGATCGAAGACTTTTCTTCAGCGCCGCCTGGATGATGACTTCATCGGATGGAAGATTTCTTCAGCGCCGCTTGGAGGATTAACTTCTTCCGCTCCGGATGTCCACTTCGGTTCCATCGCTGTCGGCTGAGTGAAGACAAGGTAGGATGATTTTCAGGGGATTAGTGTTAGGTTTTTGTAAGGGGGGTTTGGGTTAGATTAGGGGTATGTGGGTGGTGGGTTTTAATGTTGGGGGGGGGTTGTATTTTTCTTTTACAGGCAAAAGAGCTGTTTTCTTTGGGGCATGCCCCCACAAATGGCCCTTTTAAGGGCTGGTAAGGTAAAAGCTTTGAACTTTATTTAATTTAGAATAGGGTAGGGCATTTTTTTATTTTGGGGGGTTTGTTATTTTATTAGGGGGCTTAGATTAGGTGTAAGTAGCTTAAAATTGTTGTAATATGTTTTTAAATGTTTGTAACTTATTTTTTTATTTTTTGTAACTTAGCTTTTTTTATTTTTTGTACTTTAGTTAGTTTATGTAATTGTATTTAATTGTAGTTATTTGTAGGTAGTTTATTTAATTAATTTAATGATAGTGTAGTATTAGGTTTAATTGTAACTTAGGTTAGGATTTATTTTACAGGTAATTTTGTATTTCTTTTAGCTAGGTAGTTATTAAATAGTTAATAACTATTTAATAACTATTCTAACTAGCTAAAATAAATACAAAGTTACCTGTAAAATAAATATAAATCCTAAGATAGCTACAATATAATTATTAATTATATTGTAGCTATCTTAGTGTTTATTTTACAGGTAAGTATTTATTTTTAAATAGGAATAATTTATTAAAGTATAGTGTAGTGTTAGGTGTAATTGTAACTTAGGTTAGGATTTATTTTACAGGTAAATTTCAGTTTATTTTAGCTAGGTAAGCTATTAAATAGTTAATTACTATTTAATAGCTATTGTACCTAGTTAAAATAAATTGAAAGGTACCTGTAAAATAAAAATAAATCCTAAGATAGCTAGAATATAATTATTATTTATATTGTAGCTATATTAGGGTTTATTTTATAGGTAAGTATTTAGTTTTAAATAGGATTAACTTAGTTAATAATAGAAATATTATTTAGATTTATTTAATTAATATTTAAGTTAGGGGGCGTTAGGGTTAGGGTTAGACTTAGGTTTAGGGGTTAATAATTTTATTACAGTGGCGGCGGCGTAGTGGGGGGCAGGATAGGGGTTAATAAATTTATTATAGGGGCAACGGTGTAGGGGAGGCAGATTAGGGGTTAATAAATTTATTATAGGTGACGACGGTGTAGGGGGGGCAGGATAGGGGTTAATAGGTTTAATATAGGTTGCGGCGTGTTCACGGAGTGGCGGTTTAGGGGTTAAACTATTTATTTAGTTGCGGAGAGGTGCGGGATCAGCAGGATAGGGGTTAATAACTTTATAATAGAGGGCGACGGTGTAGGGGGGGCAGGATAGGGGTTACTAGGTATACTGTAGGTGGCAGCGGTGTCCGGGAGCGGAGGTTTAGGGGTTAATACATTTGATAACTTAGGCGTATTTTTTCAGGTCCGCGGCGGCGAAGGTAGGCGAGCTTAGGCGGGCATATTGGGCCGGCGAAGCCAGAAAAGTAGACGGCTTGATAACTACCCCCCATTGCCTGCTAACGCCGGGTTTTTGCAAACCTGTAATAGCAGCGCTATAGGGAGGTGAGTGGTGACAATAACTTGCAAGTTAGCACCGAGCCGCTCATAATGCAAAACTCGTAATCTAGCCAAATGAAAAGAACACACACTATTGCGCTTTGGATAGATAGTTAAAGCAATGCTCAATGAATTTCAAATATGATTTCCCTTTACAACGTGAACCCTTGGCAACCTTAAGAATATTTATAAATGTAGGTCAATACGATGCAGCAAAGAGGCTGGTGTGGCTGAGCATGCAGGTAACTCTTGAGATTTGTTCATTAATGGCACTTCACAACAGAACCTTTGATATATTAAACAATGTGACCCTTCCTCATCATAGTGAAATTGTGAATTTGCTGTATTGAAAGATGAATTGGGACTGATGGTTCCACTGCATTTTAAATTATTATTCCTGTTATTATTCGAAGAAAAGATGACAAATCTTACAAAATAATTTTTTAAATGCTGAAATAATTTAGGGATAAGGAGAATTGAAAATCAAAATTACTAAGTGGATGTGTTGTGATGGCTCCAGAACGTAATATAAAATACAAGGTATATTTTATGTTAAAGGGACAGTCTAGGCCAAAATAAACTTTCATGATTCAGTTAGAGCATGTAATTTTAAAAATTTTTCCAATTTACTTTTATCACCAATTTTGCTTTGTTCTCTTGGTATTCTTAGTTGAAAGCTTAACCTAGGATGTTCATATGCTAATTTCTTAGACCTTGAAGCCCACCTCTTTCAGATTGGATTTTAACAGTTTTTAACCACTAGAGGGTGTTAGTTCACATATTTCATATAGATAACACTGTGCTCGTGCACGTGAAGTAATCTGGGAGCAGGCAATGATTGGCTAGACTGCAAGTCTGTCAAAAGAACTGAAAAAAGGGGCAGTTTGCAGAGGCTTAGATACAAGATAATCACAGAGGTTAAAAGTATATTATTATAACTGTGTTGGTTATGCAAATTCGGGTGTAGACTGTCCCTTTAAGCTTCAACAACAAAAAATTGCTTCATGGTTCAATCAAGCAGAACCAATAAACACACAGCTGGATTAGAATAAACACAGTAATAATAATACCCTTTCAATTCAATTTTAACACATTCTTATAGAATTACTGGTAAACATTCCTTTAAACCAGCTGTTAATTTTGTCTAGTCTAGTTTTATTTATATGCTAAAAGTTATGTGTTATTGATTAGGATTAGGATAATACAAGAGACAGTAAGGTCGAAATTAAATTTTCATGGGTCAGATAGCGCAGGTAATTTTAAATTTACTTCAAGGATCACATTTACTTTGCTCTCTGGGCCATCACATATATGATCTGTCCTAACTCTTAGCCGTCCACTTTTTTCAGTCAGAAAGTGCTTCAAATGTCAGGCTAGTTGCTGCATCTCCAAAGCTCCCTCGCTCCACTGATTTATCTCCTGAGCTTGTCTCCTTGCATTTTTTATGCCGGAGGGTTGCCATGGAGATTGAGTGAGATATCCTGACCTGCTGCTTTGACCTTTGATCTTTGCTCTCTACTTTGATATAGATCACTATCTCCTTCAGTCCAAATGTAGTGAATATAGTGATACTATGCAAAGCAGCAGCACATACTAAAACAGCCCAGTCTTCACAGTCTCTGGAAATGGCCCGTGCCACATTGAAAGCACTCAGTATGTGCTGTAATAATAAAATAAAAGGTATTCTGCGGCCTACCGGCCAATTGCCCGGTATGCCCTATGGCCTGGTAGGTATCCGTTGTTGAAAAGCATACTTACTCAAGAGCAGCAATGTTCCACTGGGTGCTAGCTGCTGATTGGTAGCCACACACATATGCCATTTGTCATTGGCTATCCATAAATGTTCAGATAGCCCCCATTTGCACTACTTGTTTCTTTAACTTTGATATGCTTTGAATTGATGATATTTTTAAATTCATAAATAGTTCATAGGTGATTAATTTAAACCAAGTTAATTTATAATTAATTTCAAATGTCCTTTTTTTTTTTTTTGTTTAAATAATTTTTTATTGAGGTAAAAGTCATAAGATAACACCACTGTGAGACATCAAAATACAGTATGCATGAATACAGATGAAAAAGAAGAAAAACACAATATGCACATTATTAAACACATAAAGTCGTTTCTGTTTCATCACAGAGGAATCTAACTAAATGAAAAATAAGCTTAACCTCACTTTTTCAATTTTAGGAATATGCAGGTATTAATATCCATCAACAAACTAAACATTCCATACGTCAGTATACAAAATATCTGAAGAAAATATTAGTTTGAACTCTGAACATGCATAGACACCAACAGTCAGAATGAGATATAGGGGTATTTGCAGTATTTTACGAGATAAACTGCGCAAAACACTCTGGACACGCTCACTTGTGCCAGAGTGTATCTTATGGGGAAAAGGAGAAAGGGAGGGAGGGGCAAAATATAATATATTGTGTATAACTAAATGAATTAACACCAACTAATATATCCAATATGTGAATGCAATCTTTCTACTTATTTCCAATGTTAGGTCTAAATATTATAGTTAGTGGATTGACTGTAAACTTGGCAACATGAAATTAGTGCTATTTAATATTTAGTAATATAAGTATCATCAACTAGAATTTTACTGTGAAGGAAACCGCTAAGAAGTGTTCAAATGTAATCCAATCGGCCCCCGGGGGGGGGGGGGGGGAAGGAGAAGGGAGGGGAGGAGGGGAAACGGAGGTCATAATGAAAACTTAACAAGAGCATTTCTTTCTACAAATGTTTAAGTAAACAGTGGCATTGGTAGTCATATCTAACCCAATGATTGTAATAAGTGGGCTTCATCCTATAGTTGCAGTCTCCATAACACACCTCCACTATACCAAAAGATGTGATAGAGGTACATTTATGATAAGCTGTCTCTGTTTACGGGATAGCCCCTGTCAAAGATATACATAGCTAGCAGTATGAGATAATAGCATTAATAATCATAAAGAACACCAAGCAGCTATACTAATAACAGTGCAACCTGTCAATCAGGCATGGGCCCTATACCCGGCAACAGGTGCACTTTGTAGTCAGATAAGCATCTGCTGATATTGGTTTGGGCACTACGGATAGAACATACAACTGGAGGTATAGTTTATGAAGGTACTCTAAAGGGACAACTTAATGAGGAAAAGGTTAAGAGCACAAGAAAGCTCCTGCATGGTGCAATACACTGTTGAAGTAACTGAAGTTATAACTGTACAATAGTGGGATCTAAACCCCTTGATCTAGAGTAGTAAATATTGTAAAGCAGCTACGGTATTTTCAAGATAGGCACCTCTCTCATTATCTTGTAAGCACATAAAGCACATTTTAGAGTTAGAATAAATCCTGTGCACATACATTAATAAATCATAATAGGCTTAAATATAATCATGCACTCTTATGAGATATAGAAGTATACTAAACAGTAAGTTAACTGTCACATTCACCTAAACACTAAAATAGTAAAGTGGTTAAGAGGTTTATAGAGATTTAAATGTGATGAACAGCAAAACCTAGATGAACATGAAGGGCTCAAATTTTTGCGATATTGTAGGTACGTGTTTTGCCCCATTAAACTTGGAAAACAAATCTAGAAACTTGAACAATAGTGTGCCAAGGCAAATATGGGAAACACAAAAGAAGGAAAACTGCGTCAAAAGCTCCATACTACACTTCATCATAGGCTAGCAGTGCTCAGATTTGTCCGGTTCATGGGTGCAGTTAAGCAAACAAGTCCCTGAAGGCATTAATGCTGCTCCTAATATGAGTGCGGAGACTGTGTTCAATTTATATAGCACTAACGTGTAAAGCATAACTTTGTGTCTCTAACAGAAATATAATAGCCATGTCCAGGGTCATACTACCATAGGGATCCAACCAAGGAAATGTCCAGAGAAAAAATGTCCTCAGGGTGTATGCAGGGAATCGGCTAACCGATACCCAGCTTAATATCAGTTTGTCTTGCCAACAGAGCAAATTCGCAGACTACAAGGATCGCCAACTTACTATCTGTCAGCAAACCCTGCGTGGACGTGAAGACTGTATACTGCGTATCCACTAATGCTTCCAATCTTAGTAATGGCCGCCAGACCGAGACTGAAAGTGACTCCTGAGAGGCCCCACACTGCTGTGACATGTCTCCCCTCAAAGTGCACAGCTCCGGGTTGTCACCGCTGCAAAAACCTAGTGTCCCATTTGAGTCCCAGAGGAGCGGTTGCAGGGCTAAGCTGATGTGCGGGATTTCTATTTTTAATTGCCCTCTATTGCATTGTGGTGCGTCATTCAATGGTGGTTTTCCAAATCCGGTAACAAGCTTGTTTGCTCCCAAGCCATACCGCTTAGTAAAGGTTCCAAGAGCTGCACTGTTGCTTAGCTCAGCTTGTTCTTGCGTGAGGCGGTGTGGAGGAAACTGCTCCGAGGTTGATTTTAAAGATGGCGGCTGGTAGGGGACAACTATGTCTGGTGACTGGTGTTCCATACAAGCGATTTGGGCATCAGGCGAGATAAAGTGAGCAGCGGAAGGCTTGAAAGCTATGTCCACAGCTTTTAGGAGGGCTGCATTATGCAGAGTGAGCAGTTCCTTCATCTGGGTTAGAAGGAGCGCGGCCATGTTTCCACACGCTCTGCCTACCAGTGAGAGTTAGAGGATTGGGGCTATAGGGCTATTCAGTATAGTATAGTTTCCCCATAAGTAGTGGGCAGATAGAGTTCTATAAAACTAGCTGAGAGTTTTTTTTTTTTTTTTTTAAAGTTGGGTAATATAGGTATTTAAACCATTAAGATCGATGAAATATCAGGAGCTCTGAAAAAATGCGACTTGCTCCGTTGATAGCTGGCTCCGCCCCCCTTCAAATGTCCTTTGATCATATAACCTAGATATCTAGAGACAGCAAACACCCCCATCATATAATATATTGCAGATTTGCCTTACAAATTAATATGAATGATTGTTTTGAATTTTGAGTGTTTATTAAATCATTTATTAATTTTTAATTAATTAAATTATTTACTTATTTATTTTTGGCCATTATAGTAGAACTAAAGGTAGTTACACCAGATATTTTTTAACACACATATGTGTCCAGTTATCAATTATATTAGCCAAGTAGCAATTAACACCTTTCAACACCCACTCTTATACTTACAAATAACCTTTACACATTTGGAAGTGATTATGATGGCAATCAGGATAAAATTATACCATTTAACATGTAGATTGTAGCAATCTATTTCTGTGCATTCATTTTGTTGATACATTTGTTTATTAATTATAAGGTTCTACTTAATCGTCTTGATAAAATGTTAACTATATTCAGTATCATACAAAAGATATTTATGTTATGCAATCATAATATGCAGTTAGTTTAATTTCAAACTCATTGAAAACAATTGTGCATTACTACAGTTCACTAAGTCAATCATCACTATTTTTTTACAGTTTTTCTGAGAGTGTTAAAGCCAACCAATATACATATTTTTACAGTAAACTCTCATTTAATCCCATGGTCAATGTTTCCTCATTTCCTCAGGGTTTGGTCGCCTCGTTGTCCTATATAAGTTCTTCACAAATAAATAAAGAATAAAACATTGACCTAGACTGAACAAAAACACTTTGAGAAACTAATTTCTTGCAGAAAAAAACAGTGCAATTTTGCCCCTTTTTAAATAGCAGAATTCATGAAGATGTACAACAGCACCTTGTCAGAGTAAGTTGCAAGATCAGCTCCGTTGAAATGAATGGAGCCTCTTCTATCTCACAACCTATCCCCTATCACCGCATACAACCAGTTTTGATCCATGGGGAAAAATACTGACATCACAAAAAAGCTTTGAACCATTACAAAATAGAATTAAACTGAATGAAAATGGGAAAAACATAATTCATGTAAGAATTTACAAGATAAATTCATTTCTTTCATATTGGCAAGAGTCCATGAGCTAGTGACATATGGTATATTCATTCCAACCAGGAGGGGCAAAGTTTCCCAAACCTCAAAATGCCTATAAATACACCCCTCATCACACCCACAATTCAGTTTAATGAATAGCCAAGTAGTGGGGTGATAAAGAAAGGAGTAAAAAGCATCAACAAAGGAATTTGGAAATAATTGTGCTTTATACAAAAAAATCATAACCACCATAAAAAGGGTGGGCCTCATGGACTCTTGCCAATATTAAAGAAATGAATTTATCTTGTAAATTCTTACATAAATTATGTTTTCTTTGATGTAATTGGCAAGAGTCCATGAGCTAGTGACGTATGGGTTATCAATACCCAAGATGTGGAACTCCAGTCACTAGAGTGGGAGGGAAAAAAATAAAACAGCCATTTTCCGCTGAACAAATAATCCACAACCCAAAATATAAGTTTATTCTTATAAAGAAAAGAAAAACTTAAAAACATGAGCAGAAGAATCAAACTGAAACAGCTGCCTGAAGAATTTTTCTACCAAAAACTGCCTCTGAAGAAGCAAATACATCAAAACAGTAGAATTTATTAAATGTATGCAAAGAGAACCAAGTTGCCGCTTTGCAAATCTGATCAACTGAAGCTTCATTCTTAAAAGCCCACAAAGTGGAGACTGATCTAATAGAATGAGCCACAATTCTCTGAAGTGGGGCTTAACCCGACTCCAAATAAGCTTGGAGAATCAAAAGCTTAACCAAAAGCCAAGGAATGGCAGAAGCCTTCTGACCTTTCCTAGAACCAGAAAATATAACAAATAGACTAGAAGTCTTCCTGAAATCGTAGTAGTTTCAATATAATATTTCAAAGCTCTCACCACATACAAAGAATGTAAGGATCTTTCCAAAGAATTCTTAGGATTAGGATACAAGAAGGGACAACAATTTCTCTACTAATGTTGTTAGAATTCACAACCTTAGGAAAAATTTAAAAGATGTCCGCAAAACCACCTTATCCTGATGAAATATCAGAAAAGCAGATTCATAAGAAAGAGCAGATAACTCAGAAACTCTTCTAGTAGAAGAGATGGCCACAAGGAACAACACTTTCCAAGAAAGTAGTTTAATGTCCTGTATAGGCTCAAACGGAAGAGCCTGAAAAGCCTTCAAAACCAAATTAAAATTCCAAGGAGGAGAGATTGATTTAATGACAGGCTTGATATGAACCAAAGCCTGTACAAAACAATGAATATCAGGAAGTTTAGCAGTCTTTCTGTGAAATAAAACAGAAAGAGCAGATATTTGTCCCTTCAAGGAACTTGCAGACAAAATATTATCCAAATTATCCTGAAGAAACTTTAAAATTCTAGGAATTCTAAAAGAATGCCAAGAAAATTTATGAGAAGAGCACCATGAAATGTAAGTCTTCCAAACTTTATAATAAATCTTTCTAGAGACAGATTTACAAGCTTGTAACATAGCTATAATCACTGAGTCAGAGAAACCTTCAAATTTAATGATTTGAGATCCTGATGGAAAAATATACCTTGAGACAGTAAGTCCGGCCTTAATGGAAGTGGCCAAGGTTGGCAACTGGACATCCGAACAAGATCCTCACCAAAACCTGTGAGGCCATGCAGGAGCCACCAGCAACACAAATGATTGTTCCATGATGATTTTGGAGATCACTCTTGGAAGGAGAACTAGAGGTGGGAAAATATAAGCAGGTTGATAACACCAAGGAAGTTTCAATTCATCCACTGCTTCCGCCTGAAAATCCCTGGACCTGGACAGCTATCTGGGAAGTCTCTTGTTTAGATGAGAGGCCATCAGATTTATCTCTGGAAGACCCCACATCTGAACAAGCTGAGAAAACACATATGGATGGAGAGACCACTCCCCTGGATGTAAAGTCTGACGGCTGAGATAATCTGCCTCCCAATTGTCTACACCTGGTATATGAACCGTAGAAATTAGACAGGAGCTGGATTCTGCCCAAGCAAGTATCCGAGATACTTCTTTCATAGCTTGGGGACTGAGAGTCCCACCCTGATGATTGACATATGCCCCTGTTGTGATATTGTCTGTCTGAAAATAAATGAACGGTTCTCTCTTCAACAGAAGCCAGAACTGAAGAAATCTGAAAACTGCACGGAGTTCTAAAATATTGATTGGTAATCTCGCCTCTTGAGATTTACAAACCCCTTGTGCTGTCAGAGATCCCCAAACAGCTCCCCAACCTGAATACTTGCATATGTTGTGATCACAGTCCAGGTTGGATGAACAAAAGAAGCCCCTTGAACTAAACACTGTGAATTAACCACCAAGTCAGAGAGTATCGGACATTGGGATTTAAGGATATTAATTGTGATATCTTTGTATAATCCCTGCACCATTGGTTCAGCATACAAAGCTGGGGAGGTCTCATGTGAAAACGAGCAAAGGGAATCGTGTCCGATGCTGCAGTCATGAGACCTAAAACTTCCATGCACATAGCCACTGAATGGAATGACTTAGACTGAAGGTTCCGACAGGCTGCAACCAATTTAAACGTCTCTTGTCTGTTAGAGACAGAGTCATGGACACTGAATCTATCTGGAAGCCAAAAAAACCCTTGTCTGAGGAATCAAGAAACTCTTTGGTAAATTGATCCTCCAACCATGTTTGAGAAGAAACAACACTAGTTGATTTGTGTGAGATTCTGCAGAACGTAAAGACTGAGCGAGTACCAAGATATCGTCCAAATAAGGAAACACCGCAATACCCCGCTCTCAGATTACAGAGAGTAGGACACCTAGAACCTTTGAAAGATTCTTTGAGCGGTTGCTAGGTCAAATGGAAGAGCAACAAATTGGTAATCCTTGTCTAGAAAAGAGAATTTCAGGAACTGAAAATGATCTGAATTAATCAGAATATTAAGGTATACATCCTTCAAGTCTATTGTAGACATAAAATGTCCTTTCTGAACAAAAGGCAGAATAGTCCTTAAAGTCACCATTTGAAAGTTGGTACTCTTACATAACGATTCAAAATTTTCAGATCCAGAACTGGTCTGAATGAATTTTCCTTCTTTGGGACAATGAATAGATTTAAATAAAACCCCAGACCCTGTTCCTGAAAAACAACTGGCATGATTACCCCTAAAACTCCAGGTCTGAAACACACTTCAGGAAAGCCTGAGCATTTACTGGATTTGCTGGGATGCATGAGAGAAAAAAATCTTCTCACAGGAGGTCTTACTCAGAATCCTGTTTGATACCCCTGAGAGACAATACTCTGAAACCATTGATTTTGGACAGAATTTATCCAAACATCCTTGAAAAAAACCTTAATCTGCCCCTTACCAGCTGAGCTGGAATGAGGGCCGCACCTTCATGCGGACTTAGGGGCTGACTTGGTTTCTTAAATGGCTTGGATGGATTAGGGAAGGATTAGGTTTTTGTTCCTTATTTGACAAAAAGAACGAAAACGGTTAAAAGCTTTAGATTTACCCTTAGGTCTCTTATTACCTTGGAAAGAAGAGATAGCAATCTAGACTTAGAAGTCATATTAGCATTCCAAGATTTAAGCCACAAAGCTCTTCTAGCTAAAAATAGCTAAGGACATAGGTCTAACATCAATCTTGATGATATCAAAAAATGGCAACAGAAACTATTAGCATGTTGCAGTAAGCGAACAATGCTAGATAAATCAGAATCCAATTCTTGTTGCGCTAAATTCTCCAACAAAAATGTTGATGCAGCTGCAACATCCGCCAAAGAAATTGCAGGCCTGAGAAGATGACCTGAATATAAATAAGCTTTCCTTAGATAAGATTCAAGTTTCCTATCTAAAAGAAACTTAAGTACTATCTTCCATAGGAATAGAGGTACGTACAGCAAGAGTAGAAATAGCCCCATCAACTTTGGGGATTTTTTCCCAAAATTCTATAAAAATTGCTGGTAAAGGATACAATTTTTTAAACCTTGAAGAAGGAATAAAAGAAGTACCCGGCTTATTCCATTCCTTAGAAATCATATTAGAAATAGCATCAGGAACAGGAAAAAAACCTCTGGAGTAACCACAGGAGGTTTTAAAAAACAGAATTTACTAATTCTAATATCAAGAGGACTAGTTTCCTTAATATCCAAAGTAATTAACACTTCTTTAACCCCTTAGTGACCAGAGCACTTTTCCATTTTCTGTCCGTTTGGGACCAAGGCTATTTTTACATTTCTGCTGTGTTTGTGTTTAGCTGAAATTTTCCTCTTACTCATTTACTGTACCCACACATATTATATACCGTTTTTCTCGCCATTAAATGGACTTTCTAAAAATACCATTATTTTCATCATATCTTATCATTTACTATAAAATAAATTATAAAATATGAGGAAAAATGGAAAAAAACACACTTTTTCTAACTTTGAACCCCAAAATCTGTTACATATCTACAACCACCAAAAAACACCCATGCTAAATAGTTTCTAAATTTTGTCCTGAGTTTAGAAATACCAAATGTTAACATGTTCTTTGCTTTTTTTGTAACTTATAGGGCCATAAATACAAGTAGCACTTTGCTATTTTCAAACCATTTTTTTTTCAAAATTAGCGCTAGTTACATTGGGACACTGATATCTTTCAGGAATCCCTGAATATCCATTGACATGTATATATTTTTTTTTAGAAGACATCCCAAAGTATTGATCTAGGCCCATTTTGGTATATTTCTTGCCACCATTTCACCGCCAAATGCGATCAAATACAAAAAATCGTTCACTTTTTCACAATTTTTTTCACAAACTTTCAGTTTCTCACTGAAATTATTTACAAACTGCTTGTGCAATTATGGCATAAATGGTTGTAAATTCTTCTCTGGGATCCCCTTTGTTCAGAAATATTAGACATATATGGCTTTGGCATTGCTTTTTGGTAATTAGAAGGCCGCTAAATGCCACTGCGCACCACACGTGTATTATGCCCAGCAGTGAAGGGGTTAATTAGGGAGCATGTAGGGAGCTTCTAGGGTTAATTTTAGCTTTAGTGTAGTGTAGTAGACAACCCCAAGTATTGATCTAGGCCCATTTTGGTATATTTCATGCCACCATTTCACCGCCAAATGCGATCAAATTAAAAAAAACGTTAAATTTTTCACAATTTTAGGTTTCTCACTGAAATCATTTACAAACAGCTTGTGCAATTATGGCACAAATGGTTGTAAATGCTTCTCTGGGATCCCCTTTGTTCAGAAATAGCAGACATATATGACTTTGGCGTTGCTTTTTGGTAATTAGAATGCTGCTAAATGGCGCTGCGCATCACACGTGTATTATGGCTAGCAGTGAAGGGGTTAATTAGGTAGCTTGTAGGGAGCTTGCAGGGTTAATTTTAGCTTTAGTGTAAAGATCAGCCTCCCACCTGAAACATCAGACCCCCTGATCCCTCCCAAACATCTCTCTTCCCTCCCCTACCCCACAAATGTCCCCGCCATCTTAAGTACTGGCAGAAACTCTGCCAGTACTAAAATAAAAGGAAAATTTGGGCTTTTTTGTGCATTTTTTTTTGCATATTTACATATGCTTCTGTGTAGGATCCCCCTTAGCCCCCAACCTCACTGATCCCCCACCAAACAGCTCTCTAACCCTCCCCCTCTGACTTAATGTGCGCCATCTTGGGTACTGGCAGCTATCTGCCAGTACCCATTTTAGTGAATAATATGCTTTTTTTTAATTAAAAAATCTCCCTTTTCTGTAGTGTAGCTTCCCCCCCCCCAATACCAACCCTCCACCCCTTCCAGATCCCTTAGATTGTTTTCAAAAAATAAGTATTTCATTTTATTTGACATTTTACTTTTACATTTTTTTCTGTAGTGTAGCGGTTCCCACCCGCTCCTGCCCCGTGCACGCGCCCGCCCGCCACCCCCCATGCACGCGTGCGCGCCCGTGCGCGCCCCCGAAGGCTCCGCCCCCGATCCCGCCCCCCTTCACCTTCCAGATCTCACCGATGGCCGCCCACCCGCCTCCCAAGTCGGCTCCCACCCACCAACGATACCGGCCATCGATGTCCGGTGCAGAGAGGGCCACAGAGTGGCTCTCTCTGCATCGGATGGCCAAGGGGGTTTATTGCAGGATGCCTCCATATCGAGGCATCACTGCAATAACCGGAAAGCAGCTGGAAGCGAGCAGGATCGCTTCCAGCTGCTTTCCAGACCAAGGACGTACGCCACACGTCCTCGGTCATTAACTGCATTTTTTTTGAGGACGTGTGGCGTACGTCCTTGGTCGTTAAGGGGTTAAGCAAAGAATGAAAATACTCAATTTTAAATAAATAAGTAGATTTGTTAGTGTCAATATCTGAGGAAGGATCTTCTGAATCAGATAGATCCTCATCAGAGGAGGATAATTCATTATGTTGTCAGTCATTTGAAATTTCATCAACCTTATGAGAAGTCTTAAAATACCTTTTATATTAATTAGAAGGCGGAATAGCAGACAAAACCTTCTGAATAGAATCAGTAACAAATTCTTAAAATTCATAGGTATAACATGTACATTAAAAGTTGAAGGAACAGTAACAGGCAATGTACTATTACTGATGAACACATTATCTGCATATAAAAGTTTATCATGACAACTATTTACAAATGACAATCGGAAATAAAATGCAGTTAGCTTTGGTAGAACCGATATCAGGCAGCAAAGTTCCAACAGGTACTTCTGAGACAGGATCAGATTGTGACATCTTGCAAAATGTAAAATAAAACACAACATATAAAGCAAAATTATCAATTTCCTTATATGACAGTTTCAGGAATGGGAAAAAAATGCAAATAGCATAGCTCTCTGACATAGAAAAGGCAAGAGGCAATAGCAATGGGGTGATAAAATAATGAAAAAATTTGGCACCAAGTATGACGCACAACAAACTGAACATTTTTTTGGTGCTTACAACGTTCGGCACTTGCATCACTAACGACGCAACCTTGTGTAAGGAACTTGGTGTCAACTACGACGCCGGAAATGACGAACTTGCGACAACGGATGTACTTTCGTGGCAAAAAATTCTCGCACCAAGAGTGACGCAATAAAGTTTAGCATTTGGTGCACCCGCGGGTCTAATTCTGCCCACAATTTACATAGAAAAATGTAGTCAATTTGAAAAAAAGACTAAACCCCAGGTAAGAAAAATATTTCTTAATATGTCTATTTTCCCCAAATATGAAACTGACAGTTTGCAAAAAAGGAAATACATGAACCTGACTCATGGCAAATATAAGTACAATACATATATTTAGAACTTTATATTAATGCATAAAGTGCCAAACCGTATCTGAGGTGTCTTCTTAAGTAATAAAAACATACTTACCGAAAGACACCCATCCACACATAGCAGATAGCCAAACCAGTACTGAAACAGTTATCAGTAGAGGTAATGGTATATGAGAGTATATCGTTGATCTGAAAAGGGAGGTAGGAGATGAATCTCTACGACCGATAACAGAGAACCTATGAAATAGATCTCCAGTGAGGAAAACCATTGCATTCAATAGGTGATACTCCCTTCACAACCCTCTGACATTCACTGTACTCTGAGAGGAATCGGGCTTCAAAATGCTGAGAAGCGCATGTCAACGTAGAAATCTTAGCAAAAACTTACTTCACCACTTCCATAGGAGGCAAAGCTTGTAAAAACTGAATTGTGGGTGTGGTGAGGGGTATATTTATAGGCATTTTGAGGTTTGGGAAACTTTGCCCCTTTTGGTAGGAATCTATATCCCATACGTCACTAGCTCATGGACTATTGCCAATTACATGAAAGAAAATCAATCTATGTAAAACAGTCCATTCTACTATATGCAAAGAAAGAATATTTGAACATTGTTCAAGATAAATAATAAGAAAACAGAAATAGTATAAATATGTCAGCTTTGAAATAGGAAGACACAATGCAAGACACCCCTATGAAACAAGATATTTCACTAGGGCAATTGCGTCAAATTTCCAATTCTACATACAGAGTCAAGGCTTAGGAGAAACATTCAGGCCACATCTCCACGGAACAACCCAGAATGCCTAGAGTTAGACGCTTATTCACATATGCAAGATTGTTAAGACAAATTCAATTCTGTTCAACAATACTACTTTACCATTGCAAAACAGACAGGAGTATTTAACATTGCATGCATTTACAGAACCCCTTTTGCAAATATGTTTCAGAAGTGTTGGAGCTGTAATTACTGTTTTTCTTCATTGTTAGAGGTTCTAGTTTGATGTGCAAGACATCATGTATTGAGCACCTCATGCAATTATACATGTTCATAGCAGGAACAGCCACTGGCAATAGGCTAGAAAAGATAGGTAAAGGGAGAACCAATGAATTAACTAAATAACAAGATCCCCAGCAGCTGAGTGAGTGACCATGAATCTAACCCACAAATAAAATACTTATATCATTGTAAAAAAAAAGAATGGTAATAATACCTTGGGTAAAGCAAGCAATTTCACATTAAATAGTGTGTGCACATTATGTTTATGTAATAAAGGATAATTAAAGGGACACTGAACCCAAATGTTTTCTTTCGTGATTCAGATAGAGCATGCAATTTTAAGCAACTTTCTAATTTACTCCTATTATCAACTTTTCTTCATTCTCTTGGAATCTTTATTTGAAATGCAAGAATGTAAGTTTAGATGCCGGCCCATTTTTGGAGAACAACCTGGGTTGTTCTTGCTGATTGGTGGATAAATTCATCCACTAATAAACAAGTGCTGTCCAGTGTACTGAACCACAGAAATAGCTTAGATGCCTTCTTTTTCAAATAAAGATAGCAAGAGAAGGGGGAAAAATGTATAATAGGAGTAAATTAGAAAGTTGCTTAAAATTGCATGCTCTATCTGAATAACAAAATAAAAAAATTGGGTTCAGTGTCCCTTTAAATACTGTACAATTGTAAAAAAAAGGAATTCATAATAAAAATACAATGCGCAAGCACTTGCTCGAAATAAGTAATTTTTTTTTTCTAAAAAAATAAATATTTCCTTCTATCTCCCTTCCCCCTGTATCATGTGACAGCCACCAGCTAATCACAGACTCATATAATATATGAGTATATGGCAATCTCATGCACATGCTCAGTAAGAGCAGGTGCCTTAGAAAGTGACCATATAAAAAGACTGGGCACAATTTAATAATGGAAGCATATTTTTTTATTTTTTATTGACAAGCTCTGTTTTAATCATAAAAGTATATTTTTGACTTTAGTGTCCCTTTAAGTAGTTTATCTTCTGTATGTATTTTACCCTATTTGACAAGAAGGGCAGTTAAAAGATAGCTTGCATTAAATCAACAGAATCTCTAGTTTGCATTAAACCAACAGTATATACTGTATATAGATCAGTACACAGGTTTGACAACTTTTTTTGTATTAGTTGTCTTAAATCTTTGTTCTAAGCTACAACTTATTGTACAGTATTGTAGTAACCCCCTCCCCCTCAAATAATAGAAGTTAAATAGTTGTTTTTGGACTTGTTGCTGTCTTTAATACTAATGTTCATCATGGATTGCACTATTATGCATTTTTTCAGTGCCTCCATTATAGTTTAATTTCTTCCCATTTTTTCTTTGGAGTTTTACAGTGCTTTATCTGTAGTCCTCTTCTACCGCTACAAAACTATATCAATGTATTTGTCATTATAACCTTTGTTCTGGTGACATGCCAATAAATATTTCTTATCCTGTGCTTGCAGACTCATATTTAATTCCTGTTCACAACCAGCATGTTTAAATAGTCGTGACTGACGGAAAATAAGTTCCAAGCTGTTGTCAGAGACATGCAACGTAGCAATTAAAAATTATGATAATGACCTGCATAAGAAAAACATATCATGTGAACTGTGTAATAGCTCTAAAAAAATAACAGAATGTAAGTAGAACAATGACCTTAGAGTGTAGTAATAGCACTATTCAGCAATGCTCTCTTCATCTCTACTGTCAAGGTATCTGTGAAGATTATTAAATAATATATGTATATATATTATTTAATATATATATAAGGCTGTCAGCACAAAATGATTAATTTATTTGTAAGACATTAAATGCTTTGGCTGACCACAGTTCAATCCTCCCCCAATCAATATGCAAAATTACAATGCATCCAGGTGAGGAATCCAGGCAGTCATTTCAAAGAAAGAACAAAGGCTTAGACTGCTGTATAGATAAGACCAGTGAACCATTTCAAAGTAATATTAACATGATGGAGCCTCAGAAGTGTATACCCATATATGAGCTTCCTGCCCATAGATGAGTAATGAACTCACAGGTCCCCTGGGAAGTTAGACGGTCCGTCTGTGAGAATGTTTGAATTTACAAACATCTTTAAGGAATTGTAGCTTTTATCAACTACCTGTTAAATGATCCCCTGTTGAGCTCCATAGACATCTTGCCCAGCCATGTGTCCCTGTTGTGTGTTGAATCGACATCTATGCTGGCTAACAAAGAAACATGTCTGTATTGTGACTCTCAAAATTCACTGTTGAAAATACAACTTGTATTGTAGGAAAATATATATTTTAATGGTTACAAGATTGTCTATTTGTATGATATTAAATATGAACACATGAATATGGGAGATTGTCTATTCCTAAAAAGGGTAATATGGAAAACTGAAAACCTAAAAATCCTGATTTCAACATGTCTTAACCTATGTATTTTTTTTTTTTTAAACATAGAATATCTTAAGGATTGAAAATGTCTCAAAATTAATAACACTATTATTTCTCTTACATTGGTGTATCCAGTCCACGGATTCATCCTTACTTGTGGGATATTCTCAATCCCTACAGGAAGTGGCAAAGAGAGCACACAGCAGAGCTGTCCATATAGCTCCCCTCAGGCTCCGCCCCCCCAGTCATTCTCTTTGCCGCTCTAACAAGTAGCATCTCCACGGGAGTGTAAAGGGAATGTGGTGTTAGTTTGTAGTTTTTTATTTCTTCAATCAAAAGTTTGTTATTTTAAAATAGTGCTGATTTGTACTATTTACTCTGAGGCAGAAAATGATGAAGATTTCTGATGAGAGGAATATGATTTTAGCACCTTGTAACTAAAATCCATTGCTGTTCCCATGCAGGACTGTTGAATACCAGAGAACTTCAGTTGGGGGGAACAGTTTGCAGGATTAACTGCTATAAGGTATGTTCAGGCAATATTTTCTAGTCAAGACTTAGTAATGCTGGAAGACTGACAGAATCCCCATGCGGGGAAGGTAAGCCATATTCTGAGACTTAGTATAGAAGGAAGGCTTATTGAAAGGGCTCAATACACTGGTGGACACTGTTAAGGGGCAATCGATTATTTTTTAAGATAATCTGACATTATACAAGTTTTATATTGCATTTAAAACACTTTTTGGGGTTTTATTCCGCATGGTTGGGCAGTAGGGGGTTAATTGACTTACTGATTAATTTACTGTGCAATCATTTCAAAGCATTAGGATCATATGGTGAAAATTTCATAAAGATTGGATGATTTTTGGAGGTTTAGTAAAAAAGTATGCGCTTTTTATTATTTAAAGGCACAGTACTCTTTTTTTCAAAAATTGTATTTTACTGTATTTGAGTGCTGTCTAAGTCTGTTTAACATGTCTGAGCCTACAGATAGACCTTGTTCTATGTGTTTAAAAGCCATGGCAGTCCCCCCTTTACATTTGTGTTTAAAGTGTGCTAACATATCTAAACATTTTAAAGACCATGCAGTGACACTTAAAAATGTGGCCCAAGATGATTCGTTAACGGAAGGTAATGAGGATAGCCCTCCTTCCTCTCCCCATGTGTCGACACCAGATATGCCCGCGCAAGCGATGCCTAGTACCTCTAGCGCATTGGCCCCTATTACATTGCAACAATTAGCAGCAGTCATGGATAATTCCCTTGCAGCATTTCTATCCAAACTGCCTGTTTTTCCTAAAAAGCGTGATAGCTCAGTTTTAAGAATAGAGGATGAGCCATCAGAAGTTTTGGATAATTTATCTGTTGTACCCTCACAACCCTCTGTCGTGGCGGTAAGGGATGTACTGTCTGAGGGAGAAATTTGTGACGCAGGTAAAATTTCTCAGCGGGCAGAATCAGATTTCTTAGCGTTTAAATTTAAGCTGGAACACCTCCGCGTACTGCTTAAGGAGGTTTTAGCTACGCTGGATGATTGTGACCCTATGGTGGTCCCAGAAAAATGTTGTAAAATGGACAAGTTTTTAGAAGTCCCTGTATACACTGATGCGTTTCCGATCCCTAAGAGTGTGGCGGATATTGTGACTAGGGAGTGGGAGAGACCAGGCGTACCTTTTGTTCCCTCCCCTATCTTTAAGAAAATGTTCCCCATAACTGACCCCAGGCGGGACGCGTGGCAGGCGGTCCCTAAGGTAGAGGGAGCAGTTTCAACACTAGCTAAGCGCACAACTATACCAATAGAAAACAGTTGTGTTTTCAAAGATCCTATGGATAACAAATTAGAAGGGTTACTAAAGAAAATATTTGTTCAACAAGGTATCCTTCTTCAACCAATTGCCTGCATTATTCCTGTAACTACTGCAGCGGCTTTTTAGTTGAGGTGCTGGAGGAGTCGCTCCAGAGGGAGACTTCATATGACGAAGTCATGGATAGAATTCATGCTCTAAAGCTGGTTAATTCTTTCATTACAGATGCCGCCTTACAATTAACTAAATTAGCGGCAAAAAATTCTGGTTTTGCCATTGTGGCGCGAAGAGCGCTCTGGCTCAAATCATGGACGGCTGACGTGTCGTCCAAAACAAAATTACTTAATATTCCATTCAAGGGGAAGACCCTATTCGGGCCAGAGTTGAAAGAAATTATTTCAGATATCACTGGGGGAAAGGGCCATGCCCTTCCACAAGATAGACCTTTTAAAGCTTAAAACAAGGCTAATTTGTGCTCCTTTCGCAACTTCAGGAGCAGACCTGCTTCAACCTCTGCAACTGCAAAGCAAGAGGGTAACGTTTCCCAGCCCAAAGCAACATGAAATCCTTTGCAGGGCTGGAACAAGGGTAAACAGGCCAAGAAGCCTGCTGCTGCTACCAAGACAGCATGAAAGGGTAGCCCCCGCTCCGGGACTGGATCTAGTAGGGGGCAGACTTTCTCTCTTTGCTCAGGCTTGGGCAAGAGATGTTCCAGATCCCTGGGCATTAGAAATTGTTGCTCAAGGGTATCTTCTAGAATTCAAAGACTCTCCCCCAAGGGGAAGGCTCCACATTTCTCGTTTGTCTTCAGACCAGACAAAGAAACAGGCGTTCTTACGCTGTGTAGAAGATCTTCTAAAGATGGGAGTGATATACCCAGTTCCAACTGCAGAGCAAGGACTGGGTTTTTACTCAAACCTGTTTGTAGTTCCCAAAAAGGAAGGAACTTTCAGGCCAATCCTGGATTTAAAAATTCTAAACAAATTCCTCAGTTCCATCATTCAAAATTGAAACCATTCGGACAATCTTACCATTGATCCAGGAAGATCAATATATGACTACCGTGGATTTAAAGGATGCGTACCTACATATTCCTATCCACAAAGATCACCATCAGTTCCTAAGGTTCGCTTTTCTGGACAAGAATTTTCACAAAGGTGCTAGGGTCCATTCTAGCGGTACTAAGACCGCGGGGCATTGCAGTAGCACCTTATCTGGATGACATATTAATTCAGGCGGCGTCTTTTCAAAGAGCCAAGGCTCATACAGAAATAGTTCTGGCCTTTCTAAGGTCTCATGGGTGGAAGGTGAACATCGAAAAAAGTTCTCTGTCCCCGCTCACAAGGGTTCCCTTCCTGGGAACGCAAATAGACTCGGTAGAAATGAAAATATTTCTGACGGAGGTCAGGAAGTTAAAACTTTTAACTACTTGCCGAGTTCTTCATTCTGTTCCTCGGCCTTCTGTGGCTCAGTGCATGGAGGTAATCGGGTTAATGATTGCGGCAATGGACGTTGTTCCCTTTGCCAGAATTCATCTCAGACCACTGCAGCTGTGCATGCTCAAACTGTGGAATGGGGATTATGCAGATTGTCTCCTTAGATACAAATGGACCAGAAAACCAGAGATTATCTTCTCTGGTGGTTGTCTCAGGATCACCTGTCTCAGGGAATGTGCTTCCGCAGACCAGAGTGGATCATTGTCACGACCGATTCCAGTCTGTTAGGCTGGGGTGCGGTCTGGGACTCCCTGAAAGCTCAGGGCCTATGGTCTCGGGAAGAGTCTCTTCACCCGATAAACATTTTGGAACTGAGAGCGATATTCAACACGCTCCAGACATGGCCTCAACTAGCGGAGGCCAGGCTCATCAGGTTTCAGTCGGACAACATCACGACTGTAGCGTACATCAATCATCAGGGAGGAACAAAGATTTCCCTAGCGATGAAGGAAGTATCCAAGATCATCAAATGGGAGGAGGATCACTCCTGCCATCTATCTGCAATTCACATCCCAGGAATAGACAACTGGGAGGCGGATTTTCTGAGTCGTCAGACTTTTCACCCGGGGGAGTGGGAACTCCTTCCGGAGGTTTTTGCTCAGCTTACCCAGCTATGGGGTATTCCAGAGTTGGATCTGATGGCGTCCTGTCAGAACTCCAAACTTCTCTTTACGGATCCAGGTCCAGGGACCCCAAGGCGGCATTGATAGATGCTCTAGTAGCGCCTTGGTCCTTCAATCTGGCTTATGTTTTTCCACCGTTTCCCCTTCTCCCTCGTCTGGTAGCCAGAATCAAACAGGAGAAGGCTTCGGTAATTTTGATAGCGCCTGCGTGGCCACGCAGGACTTGGTATGTGGACATGTCATCTGTTCCACCATGGACACTGCCATCGAGGCAGGATCTTCTAATTCAAGGTCCATTCAAGCATCCAAATCTAGTTCTCTGCATCGGACTGCTTGGAGATTGAACGTTTAATTCTATCTAAGCGCGGGTTCTCTGGATCAGTTATAGATACTTTGATCCAGGCTAGAAAGCCTGTCACCAGGAAATTTTATCATAAGGTATGGCGGAAATATCTTTGTTGGTGTGAATCCAAGGGTTACTCATGGAGTAAGATTAGGATTCCTAGGATTTTGTCATTTCTCCAAGAAGGATTGGAGAAAGGATTGTCAGCTAGTTCCTTAAAGGGACAGATATCTGCTCTGTCTATTCTGTTACACAGGCGTCTGGCGGAGTACCAGACGTTCAAACGTTTGCATAGGCTTTAGTCAGAATCAAGCCTGTCTATAAACCTGTGGCTCCTCCATGGAGTCTAAATATAGTTCTTTCAGTCCTTCAAGGGGTTCCGTTTGAACCTTTACATTCCATAGATATTAAGTGATTATCTTGGAAAGTTTTGTTTTTGGTAACTATTTCTTCTGCTTGAAGTGTTACAGAATTGTCTTCTTTGCAGTGTAATTCACCCTATCTGGTGTTTCATGCAGATAAGGTTGTTTTGCGTACAAAACCTGGTTTCCTTCCGAAAGTGGTTTCTAATAAGAATATTAACCAGGAAATCATTGTTCCTTCTCTGTGTCCTAATTCAGTTTTTAAGGAGGAATGGCTGTTACACAATCTTGATGTGGTTCGTGCTTTAAAATTCTATTTAAAAGCAACTAAAGATTTCATATACACGTCATCCTTGTTTGTTGTCTATTCTGGTAAGAGGAGAGGTCAAAAAGCTATCGCTTCCTCTCTTTCCTTTTGGCTGAAAAGCATTATCCAATTGACTTATGAGACTGCTGGACAGCAGCCTCCTGAGCGACTTACAGCTCTTTTCACCAGAGCTGTGGCTTCCACATGGGCTTTCAAGAATAAGGCTTCTGTTGAACAGATTTGTAAAGCAACGACTTGGTCTTCACTGCGTACTTTTGCCAAATTTTACAAATTCGATACTTTTGCTTCTTCGGAGGCTATTTTTTTGGGAGAAAGGTATTGCAAGTAGTGGTGCCTTCCGTTTAGGTTACCTGACTTGTTCCCTCCCTTCATCCGTGTCCTAAAGCTTTGGTATTGGTTCCCACAAGTAAGGATGAATCCGTGGACTGGATACACCAATGTAAGAGAAAACAGAATTTATGCTTACCTGATAAATTTCTTTCTCTTACGGTGTATCCAGTCCACGGCCCTCCCTGGCAATTAAGTCAGGTTCAAATTATTTTTTTTGTAAAACTACAGTCACCACTGCACACTATGGTTCTCCTTTTTCTCCTAACAGTCGGTCGAATGACTGGGGGGGCGGAGCCTGAGGGGAGCTATATGGACAGCTCTGCTGTGTGCTCTCTTTGCCACTCCCTGTAGGGATTGAGAATATCCCACAAGTAAGGATGAATCCGTGGACTGTACACACCGTAAGAGAAAGAAATTTATCAGGTAAGCATAAATTCTGTTTTTCTTTTTCAGATCTGCATCTGATATTGCCATGCATTCAAAAATGCATTAGAAATATAAAATACATTGCATTCCTATTGCGATGCAATACAATGCCAGAAAGCTGTGGATAGGAAGAGTAAATGATTAATAGTGTAACTGTTTGCTGTGCATAGCATATTATAACAGTTTAAACGTGTATAGTTTTGAAATTTTAAGCAACTTTCTAATTTACTCCTATTATCATTTTTTCTTCAACCTAGGTTGTCCTTGCTGATTGGTGGATAAATTTATCCATCAATCAATAACTGCTGTCCAGAGTACTGAACCAAGAAAAAGCTTAGATGCCTTCTTTTTTATATAAAGATAGCAAGAGAACGAAGAAACATTGATAATAGGAGTAAATTAGAACGTTGCTTAAAATTGCATGCTCTATCTGAATCACGAAATATTTTATTTGGGTTCAGTGTCCCTTTAAAATTTATAGACACATTGAAATATATTTGCAGAAAACCAGATATGAATCAAGGTTGTGTGTTGTTGACCCTAATCAAACATTTGTGAATAAACCACTTTGGGAAGAAGCAATGCTCATTAATTTCTTTAAAAAAAAACCTGCTGCCCAGCTGCAGGTAAAAAAAAATAAAAATAAATGAAGAAATGAACTGCAGACAATCAGCATCAACAGTGCTGAGGTCATGAACTCTATTACTGCGATCTCATGATATTTCACTTAAAGGGCCATAATACCCAAATGTTTAAACACTTGAAAGTGATGCAGCATAGCTGTTAAAAGCTGACTAGAAAATATTACCTGGACATCTCTATGTAAAAAGAAATATATTTTACCTCAAAAGTTTCTCAGTAGCCACATCCCATTGTAAAGAACTTCTAAGCAACAAATCAGTATGTCTGTCCCGGGACAGCGGAAGGAGCAAGCTTACGTGCACTCTCATCTTATTTAAGTCAAATCTCATGAGATCACAGTAAAAGATCGGAACAGCCAATAGAATGCGAGCTCAATCTGATTGGCTGATTGGATCAGCCAATCGGATTGAACTTGAATCTGATTGGCTGATTCAATCAGCCAATCAGATTTTTCCTACCTTAATACCGATTGGCTGATAGAATCCTATCACCCAATCGGAATTTGAGGGACACCATCTTGGATGACGTCACTTAAAGGAGCCTTCATTCGTCGGGTAGTCGTCGGGGAAGAAGGATGTTCCGCGCCGGAGGTCTTGAAGATGGAGCCGCTCCTCGTCGGATGGATGAAGATAGAAGATGCCACTTGGATGAAGATGTCTGCCGGTCCGGATGTCCTCTTCTGCCCGGATAGGATGAAGACTTCTGCCGGTCTGGATGTCCTCTTCTGCCCCATCGGATGAAGATTTCGGCCCGGCTGGGTGAAGACGACTCAAGGTAGGGAGATCTTCAAGGGGGTAGTGTTAGGTTTATTTAAGGTGGGTTTGGGTTAGAGTAGGGGTATGTTGGTGGTGGATTTTAATGTTGGGGCAAAAGAGCTGATTGCTTTGGGGCATGCCCCGCAAAAAGCCCTTTTAAGGGCTGGTAAAAGACGAATAGGGTAGGGACCTTTATTATTTTGGGGGGCTTTTTTATTTTATTAGGGGGCTTAGAGTAGATGTAATTAGCCTAATATTCTTGTACTTTTTTTTATTTTTTGTAATTTAGTGGTTTTTTTTTTGTCATTTAGTTTAGCTTATTTAATTGTATGTAATTGTAGGTAATTTATTTAATTAATTTATTGATAGTGTAGTGTTAGGTTTAATTGTAACTTAGGTTAGGATTTATTTTACAGGTAATTTTGTAATTATTTTAACTAGGTAGCTATTAAATAGTAAATAACTATTTAATAGCTATTGTACCTAGTTAAAATAAATACAAAGTTGCCTGTAAAATAAATATAAATCCTAAAATAGCTACAATATAATTATTTGTTATATTGTAGCTAGTTTAGGGTTTATTTTACTGGTAAGTATTTAGTTTTAAATAGGAATACTTTAGTTAATAATATTTAATTTATTTCGTTGGATTAAAATTATATTTAACTTAGGGGGGTGTTAGGGTTAGGGCTAGACTTAGCTTTAGGGGTTAATACATTTATTAGAGTAGCGGCGAGGTCCGGTCGGCAGATTATGGGTTAATACTTGAAGTTAGGTGGCGGCAACGTTGGGGGGCAGATTAGGGGTTAATACTATTTATTATAGGGTTTGCGAGGCGGGAGTGCGGCGGTTTAGGGGTTAATACATTTATTAGAGTAGCGGCGAGGTCCGGTCGGCAAATTAGGGGTTAATAAGTGTAGGTAAGGTAGCGGCGACGTTGGGGGGGCAGATTAGGGGTTAATAAATATTATGTAGGTGTCGGCGATGTTGGGGGCAGCAGATTAGGGATTCATAGGGATAATGTAGGTGGCGGCGGTGTCCGGAGCGGCAGATTAGGGGTTAATAATATAATGCAGGTGTCAGCGATAGTGGGGGCGGCAGATTAGGGGTTAATAAGTGTAAGGTTAGGGGTGTTTAGACTCGGGTTCATGTTAGGGTGTTAGGTGCAGACTTAGAAACTGTTTCCCCATAGGAAACAATGGGGCTGCGTTAGGAGCTGAACGCTGCTTTTTTGCAGGTGTTGGGGTTTTTTTCAGCCCAAACTGCCCCATTGTTTCCTATGGGGGAATCGTGCACGAGCACGTTTTAGCTGCTTACTGCTACCGTAAGCAACGCTGGTATTGAGGGTTGAAGTAGCGGTAAATTAGGCTCAACGCACCCTTTTTGGAGCCTAACGCAGACCTTCAGACAACTCTAAATACCAGCGTTGTTTGGGAGCAGCGGTAGGAAAAAAAGGTGCGTTAGCTACGCGGGTCTTTACCGACAAAACTCTAAATCTAGCCGTGTATAAATAATCATCAGAATATTTGTCTTTCATGTCAATGTTTCATAGGAACTTTTCACAGACCTAAGGATGTAAAAGACACAAAGAAAAAGTAAAACATGGGGGCTAATTAGCTTTGATTTAATGATCCTTAATAGTGAAAGACACATTTTGCTAAAAAAAAGTCAGCCAACATCTCCGCCTGAAAATTGCAAAATGTGTAAAGATTTTTATCCTCCTCTCATCGCAGCCACCTCTTGCAAGATCAGCAGCATTGATCGGAATCTGTCTCAAAATCATTAATTTAGTTCCACTGTCATGGATAATAGCATCACACAGAACATCTTCAAACCTTATAAATTGAATAATTGAATAAAAACCAAAAATAAAAAAAAATAAAAAAACATCTGCAAAAATCTACTCTAACATATGCACAAAATAAAGTTTTAAAATAGTTGAAGAAAAAATAGAAAAGAGAAAAATGAAAAATGAAAAGAAAAAAACGTTACTTTATCAATTTTTCAGCTTTGAAATGAGACACGATGCTTCACAATGGCAATGTAATATTTATGAACAAAGCTTACATGAAAAATCCTCACCACACATCTAGAATGCCTTTAAACAGCCAGGGCCACCTCTTGTTTATTTCTCAGATGTTAGTGAGATACATCTTGGTCTTGAAGCAAGACTGCTTTACCCCAATAAAACAGACGTTCAAATTTCCAGTTATGAAAATTACATATCCAGTTTTACAAGCATTTCTTAAGTGTCTTAGCAGTAATTTGTGTGTTTCCTTGTTGCTGGTGGTTATTGTTTGATTGGGACATATAATTTATTAATGGTTGGAACATCCACTAATAAAATGTTACTAACTAAACACTAGAAAAGATAGGTGAAGAAAGCCATTGAAAGCCATTGAATGATGAATTTCAAACAAAATCTTGCCTAAATAGTAAAGATCTTTGTCAGCCTAACAAGCTCACCAATCGAGTCCATTGTCTGCCTAATATTTCATTGTAGTTATTCCATATTTATTTGTTTTTTTGCTATTAAACTGCTAGATTACGAGTTGTGCGTTAGGCTGAAAAAGCAACGTTAGCAGGTCCTAACGCTACTTTTTCACTACCGCTGGTATTACGAGTCTTGGAGGTTTAGGGTCACGGCACACTTCTTTGGCCTTACCGCAAAAAACGACTTACGTAAACTTTGTAAAGTCTTTTTTTCTATGGGACTTCCATAGCGCCGGTATTACTAGTCTGTCCTGGGAGGCCAAAAAGTGAGCGGTACACCCTACCCTGTCAAGAGTCCTAACACATTTAAAAGTCAGTAGTTAAGAGTTTTATGGTACAACGCCATAACATAAAACTCATAACTAAAGTGCTAAAAAGTACACTAACACCCATACTACCCAACTACCTATTAACCCCTAAACCGAGGCCCTCCCACATCACAAACACTAAAAGAAAAATGTAACCCCTAATCTGCCGCTCCGGACACCGCCGCCACCTACATTATATTTATGAACCCCTAATCTGCTGCCCCCAATGTCGCTGCCACCTACATTATATTTATTAACCCCTAATCTGCCCCCAATGTCGCTGCAACCTACCTACACTTATTAACCCCTAATCTGCCGCCCCAACTTCGCTGCCACTATAATAAACATATTAACCCCTAAACCGCCGCACTCCCACCTCGCAAGCATTAGTTAAATATTATTAACCCCTAATCTGCCATCCCTAACATCGCCGCCACCTACCTACACTTATTAACCCTTAATCTGCTGCCCCCAACGTCGCCGCTTTTACTAAATGTATTAACCCCTAAACCTAAGTCGAATCCTAACCCTAAAAACCCCTAACTTAAATATAATTTAAATAAATTTAAATAAAATTACTAGAATTAACTACATTATTCCTATTTAAAACTAAATACTTACCTATAAAATAAACCCTAAGCTAGCTACAATATAACTAATAGTTACATTGTAGCTAGCTTAGGGTTTATTTTTATTTTACAGGCAAGTTTGTATTTATTTTAACTAGGTACAATAGTTATTAAATAGTTATTAACTATTTAATAACTACCTATCTAAAATAAATACAAAAGTACCTGTAAAATAAAACCTAACCTACGTTACAATAACACCTAACACTACACTATAATTAAATAAATTAACTAAATTAAATACAATAAATTAAATTAAATTAGCTAAAGTACAAAAAACCCCCACTAAATTACAGAAAATAATAAACAAATTACAGATATTTAAACTAATTACACCTAATCTAATAGCCCTATCAAAATAAAAAGCCCCCCCCAAAATAAAAAAAAACCCTAGCCTAAACTAAACTACAAATAGCCCTTAAAAGGGCCTTTTGTGGGGCATTGCCCCAAAGAAATCAGCTCTTTTACCTGTAAAAAAAAATAATACAAACAACCCCCAACAGTAAAACTCATCACCCACATAAACAACCCCCCAAATAAAATACTATCTAGAATAACCTAAGCTCCCCATTGCCCTGAAAAGGGCATTTGGATGGGCATTGCCCTTAAAAGGGCAGTTAGCTCTTTTGCAGGCCCAAACCCTAGCCTAAAAATAAAACCCACCCAATACACCCTTAAAAAAACCTAACACTAACCCCCTGAAGATCGACTTACAGTTCTGAAGACCGGACATCCATCCTCAAGGAAGCGGCAGAAGTCTTCATCCAACCAGGCTGAAGTCCTCAACGAAGCCGGGAGGAGTCTTCATCCAAGCCGGGCAAAGTGGTCCTCCAGACGGGCAGAAATCTTCATCCAGACGGCATCTTCTATCTTCATCCATCCGACGCGGAGCGGGTCCATCTTCAATCTTCCAATCAGCCAATAGGATTGAGCTTGCATTCTATTGGCTGATTGGAACAGCCAATAGAATGCCAGCTCAATTCTATTGACTAATTGGATGAGCCAATAGGATTGAACTTTAATCCTATTGGCTGATTGCATCAGCCAATAGGATTTTTTCTACGTTAATTCCGATTGGCTGATAGAATTCCATCAGCCAATCGGAATCTAAAGGACGCCATCTTGGATGATGTCACTTAAAGGAACCTTCATTTGTCGGTTAGTCGTCGGATGAAGAGGATACTCCACATCAGATTTCTTGAAGATGGACCCGCTCCGCGTCGGATGGATGAAGATAGAAGATGCCGTCTGTATGAAGACTTCTGCCCGTGTGGAGGACCACTTTGCCCAGCTTGGATGAAGGCTTCTCCCGGCTTCGTTGAGGACTTCGACCCGGTTGGATGAAGACTTCTGCCGCTTCCTTGAGGATGGATGTCCGGTCTACAGAGCTGTAAGTCGATCTTCAGGGGGTTAGTGTTAGGTTTTTTTAAGGGAGTATTGGGTGGGTTTTATTTTTAGGTTAGGATTTGGGCCTGCAAAAGAGCTAACTGCCCTTTTAAGGGCAATGTCCATCCAAATGCCCTTTTCAGGGCAATGGGGAGCTTAGGTTATTCTAGATAGTATTTTATTTGGGGGGTTGTTTATGTTGGTGGTGAGTTTTACTGTTGGGGGGGTTGTTTGTATTTTTTTTTACAGGTAAAATAACTGATTTCTTTAAGGCAATGCCCTGTAAATGGCCATTGGTAGTTTAGTTTAGGCTAGGTTTTTTTTATTTTGGTGGGGGGTTATTAGATTAGGTGTAATTAGTTTAAATATCTGTAATTAGTTTAATTAGTTTAAATATCTGTAATTTGTTTATTATTTTCTGTAATTTAGTGTTTGCTTGTTTTTTGTACTTTAGCTAATTTAATTTAGGCAATTATATTTAATTTAGTTAATTTATTTAATTATAGTGTAGTGTTAGGTGTTATTGTAACTTAGGTTATTTTTTTTTTTTAGCTAGGTAGTTATTAAATAGTTAATAACTATTGTACCTAGTTAAAATAAATACAAACTTGCCTGTAAAATAAAAATAAACCCAAAGCTAGCTACAATGTAACTATTAGTTATATTGTAGCTAGCTTAGGGTTTATTTTATAGGTAAGTATTTAGTTTTAAATAGGAATAATTTAGTTAATTATAGTAATTTTATTTAGATTTATTTAAATTATATTTAAGTTAGGGGGTGGTAGGGTTAGACTTTGGTTTAGGGGTTAATACATTTAGTACAGGCGGCAGATTAGGGGTTAATAAGTGTAGGTAGATGGCGGTGATGTTAGGGACGGCAGATTAGGGGTTAATAATATTTAGGTAATGTTTGCAAGGTGGGAGTGTGGTGGTTTAGGGGTTAATATGTTTATTATAGTGGCGGCGACATTGGGGCGGCAGATTAGGGGTTTATAAGTGTAGGTATGTTGCGGCGACATTGGGGGCAGCAGATTAGGGGTTAATAAATATAATGTAGGTGGCGACGATGTTGGGGGCAGCAGATTAGGGGTTCATAAATATAATGTAGGTGGCGGTGGTGTCCGGAGCGGCAGATTAGGGGTTAATAAGTATAATGTAGGTGTCAGCGATGTCGGGGGTGGCAGATTAGGGTTAATAAGTGTAAGATTAGGGGTGTTTAGACTCCGGGTTCATGTTAGGGTGTTAGGTGTAGACATAAATTTTATTTCCCCATAGGAATCAATGGGGCTGCGTTAAGGAGCATTACGCTGCTTTTTTGCAAGTGTTAGATTTTTTCTCAGCCGGCTCTCCCTGTTGATTCCTATGGGGAAATCGTGCATGAGCACGTACGACCAGCTCACCGCTGACTTAAACAGCGCTGGTATTGGAGTGCGGTAATGAGCAAAATTTTGCTCAACGCTCACTTCTTGTCTTTTAACGACGGGTTTGTAAAAACCCGTAATACCAGCGCTGCAGGTAAGTGAGCGGTGAGGGAAAACTGCTCATTAGCACCGCATAGCCACTAACGCAAAACTCGTAATCTAGCCGAAAGTGTTTTTTTTACATTTTTTAAATGTCTCAACACTAAATTACAGTCATTAAGGAACATTTATTGTCTAGTTTAAACTGAACAAAATTTCATTGTTTAAATGTTTGACTCTAGATTTATATATGTATATTTTTATAGCATGTGAATGGAACATGCAAAGAATGTTTGTGAGTTGTCAAGATATGCAGTTCAAAAAAAGGCTAAAATTGTTTTTCAAGAAATGAAGGTTGTTGAATTAGAAATGTTTAAAAATCATGGGAAGAGCTGGGGGGTAGATTTTCACACTATTGGCGCATAATCTCTATGCAAAAAATTGGTGAATTTCAATGGGCAATAAAGTCAATATTACATTTTCTGTAAAATTTTTACTAAAAGGAAATAAAACAAAATTGCAAAATAATTGTATTATTTATTTTGCTTGCTTTTACTGTAAATTATCTCTGAAAGTGTGCTTGTTACATTCTCTCCAGAAGTTAGCGTGCCCACAGTACTTAAAGGGACACTGAACCCAATTTTTTTCTTTTGTGATTCAGACAGAGCAGGCAATTTTAAGCAACTTTCTAATTTACTCCTATTTTCAATTTTTCTTTGTTCTTTTGTTATCTTTATTTGAAGCTATTTTTTTGGTTCAGTTTTCTGGACAACACTTTTTTATTGGTGGATGAATTAATCCACCAATCAGCAAGGACAGCCCAGGTTGTTCACAAAAATGGGCCGGCATCTAAACTTACATTCTTGCATTTCAAATAAAGATACCAAGAGAATAAAGTACATTTGATAATAGGAGTAAATTAGAAAGTTGCTTAAAATGTCATGCTCTATCTGAATCACGAAAGAAAAAATTTGGGTTCAGTGTCCCTTTAAATATGGAAAATGTATCTATATCTATCTATACAGTGATTGGTTAGGTCACCTCATGCTCATTTAATTAACATCTTTCGTTTAATAACCACATAGACCATTAAAATTGTACTAGCAAGATTATATTTTTCATTTCTTTAAACCATTTCAATTGCAATTCAATGTCTAATACTGATATATTGAGTTTCATGTCTCGTTTCTCACTGCAAAGCCACACAAAACTGAAAATAAAAACCAATATCACTACTTACTGTTATTCTAGGGACCATTTAATACAGTTTTGTAGCCTTTAAGGGCTAGTTTACAAGTTGAGCGCAAAATATCACTTCCGCAAAAGCGTTATTTGCGCTCAACCTAGTAATGCCAGCGCACACAAGGACACGTTTGCATGGCATGGAAGCATTGTGCTCACTAAAGTGCGCTTCCATAGGCTCCAATGGGAGCCTCGTTCTCATGCCGTTAGACACGGCATGAGAACTAAAGCAGCGAAGGGGGTAACTTACACAGTGATGGCAGCAGATTGTAAATATATATGTATATGACTATATACATGTATATATTTCTGTGTAATTTGTGTAATACACATATTAACACATAAGTATATATGTATATAAGCATACCCATATATATTTACAGGAAACACACAGTTCCCATAGACCGCTATGTAAAGGCAATTTTCATTGCTGTTTTTTTTTTAACATCCCGTACCCACCAACTTTAACCCCTCATAACTGCTTTATGCAGTTTTTAAAAAAAAATGTAATAAAGAATACTCTTAATTTTGCCGGCAATTGGGGGTTATTTTAAAAATTAACCAGAGGTCCAACATCTGGTTAATTTTATGAGTGCAAATTGCTACTGCAAGTTTGCGGTAGCAATAACCAGCCACTTGTAATGGCTGGTTATTTATTGTGCACCCGTAAATTTGCCCGTATAAAAAAAAAAAACTTCACAATTTGGTAATGGAAGTAAATTATAAAGTCTCTTTAACCTGCATGCTCTATTTGAACCACAATTGATGATGAAGTTTAATTTTGACTTTAGTGTAGCTCTAACACTTAACACCTTTCAGTCCTTAAAGGGATATTAAACCCAATTTTTCTCTTTAATGATTCAGATAGAGCATGCAATTTTAAGCAACTTTCTAATTTACTCCTATTATCAATTTTTCTTTGTTCTCTTGCTATCTTTACTAGAAAAGCGGGAATTTAAGCTTAGGAGCCGTCCCATTTTTCTTTTAGCAGCTGAGTAGCGCTTGCTGATTGGTGTAACCAATATGGCCACCAATTAGCAAGCGCTTACAAGGATGCTGAACCAAAAATGGCCCGGCTACTAAACTTACATTATTGCTTTTTCAAATAAAGATAGCATGAGAACTAATAAAAATGATTAACCCCTATTCCATGGCTCCCCGAGATTGCCGCCACTATACTAAAGTTATTAACCCCTAAACCGATCCACCCACATCACCCCCACTATACTAAAGTTATTAAGCCCTACACCGCCGTCACTATAATAAACCTATTAACCCCTAAACTGCAAGCCCCCAAAACGCAATATACTAAATTAAACTTTGTAACCCCTAAACTGAAAGCCCCAAACATCGCAATAAACTAATTTAAACTAAATCTAATGCCCCCCATACTATATTAAAATGACAATTTCCCTATCTTAAATTAAATTAAAACTTACCTGTCAAATTAAAAAAACTAAGTTTAAACTAACAATTAAACTAATATAACTATTAAACTAAAATTAAACTAACTATTAATTTAAAAAAAAACTATATTACACATTAAAAAGATCCTATCACTACTATAAAAATTACAAACTAGTTACAAAAAATAAAAATACTTAATTACAAAAAATAACAAACACTAAATTACGAAAAATAACAAACGAAATTATATAAAAAAAAAAGAATTACACCTAATCTAATAGCCCTATAAAAATAAAAAAGCCCACCCAAAATAAAAAAAAACCCTAGCCTACAATAAACTACCAATAGCCCTTAAAAGGGCCTTTTGTAGGGCATTGCCCTAAGTTAAACAACTCTTTTACCTGTAAAAAAAATACAAAGACCCCCCAACAGTAAAACCCAAACCCCAAATTAAAAAAAAACCTAACTCTAACAAAAACCTAAGTTACCCAATGCCCTGAAAAAGGCATTTGTATGGGCATTGTCCTTAAAAGGGCATTTAGCTATTTTGCATTGCCCTGAAAAGGGCATTTAGCTCGTTTACGAAAAGTCCAAACCCTATACAAAAAAAAACCTACCCAAAAAAAGTTAAAAAATCCTAACACTAACCCCCAAAGATTCACTTACAGCTGCTGAAGTCCTGCTTGAAGGATCTTCATTCCGGCGGCTCCATCTTCATCCAGGTGGCTCCATCTTCATCCAGGCGGCTCCATCTTCATCCAGGCGGCTCCATCTTCATCCAGGTGGCTCCATCTTCATCCAGGTGGCTCCATCTTCATCCAGGCAGCAGACGGCTCCATCTTCATCCAGGTGGCATCTTCTATCTTCATCCCGGCGGCATCTTCTATCTTCATCACGGTGGATCCTGAAGACATCCAGCGCGGAGCATCCTCTTCATACGGTCACCGCCGTTCACTGAATCTTCAATGCAAGGTACGCAATTCAAAAAGGGGTCCCTTGCATTGCTATTGGCTGATTTGATTTTGGAAATTCAAATCAGCCAATAGGATGAGAGCTACTGAAATCCTATTGGCTGATTTGAATAGCTAATAGAATTTCAGTAGCTCTCATCCTATTGGCTAATTTGAACAGCCAATAGGATTTCAGTAACTCTTATCCTATTTGATTTTTTTTTGTGGGGGTGGGGGTTTGTAATGTTAGTGGGTCTTTTTCAGGTAAAAGAGCTGTTTAACTTAGGGCAATGCCCTACAAAAATCCCTTTTTATTCTAGATTAGGTTTTTTATTTTGGGATGTTTTTTTTTTTAAATGGGTATTAGAATAGGAATAATTTTTATTATTTTTGATCATTTGTTTGTTATTTTGTGTAATGTATTTTTTTCGTTTTGCGATGGGTTTTTATTTTTAGATTTGGGCTTGGGCATTTCATAAACAAGCTGAATGCCCTTTTAAGGGCAGGAAAAAAAGCTAAATGCCCTTTTAACCCTTTGGCTGTTAAGCCATTTCCCACCTGGGTGCTAATATTTTATTTTTTTATTATTATTTTTGACATTTTTGAAAACTTTTTTTAACTTTTTTATTTTTTATTACAGACCCCCAAGACTTACACTGTTGGAAAGGTTAGGCGATTACCTTTCCAACAATAGGTCTTTGTGGGTCTGTAGCTCCTTAGATGCCTGAGATACAGGCTTCTAAGCAGCATGCCCCCTCCTCCTATAATTAACATTGTTAAGTATAAATAAAGTTGCGCGGTGACGTCATCACGTAATTGCGCGTGACGTCACCGCGTATCACGTGAAGCCCCGGCGATGCCTGTCACTCTACAGGCACGATTGTCGGGGTAGGAGCAGCAAGAAGCCCCCAGATCTCCCTCAAGGTGGGAGAGTGCTAGTGACGGCTCTGAGCCATCATTAGCACCAGAGTGAGAAACTCTGTGACGGCTCAGAGCCGTCATTAGCACTCAAAGGGTTAAGGACAATGCCCATACAAATGCCCTTTTCAGGGCAATGGATAGATTAGGTTTTACTTTATTTTTATTTTGTGGGTTTGGAGGGTGGGGGGTTGTATACTGTTAGGGGGTGTTTGTTTTGTTTTGTAGCAAAAGAGCTGTTACCTTTAGGGCAATGCCCTACAAAAGGCCCTTTCAAGGGCCCACAAAAGGCCCTTTTAAGGGCCATTGGTAGTTTATCATAGATTAGGCTTTTTTTATTTTGGGTTGGGTTTTATTTTTAAACAGGGTATTAGAATAGGAATATTTTTTATTGTTTTGGATAATTTCGTTTGTTATTTTTTGTAATGGTAATTTTTTTTATTTTTTGTAATTTTAGCGTTTTTTATTTTTTGTAATGGTAGGTTTTTTTTATTTTTTGTAATGTAAGCTTTTAGTGTAAGGCAGTAATACAAAATTACAAAAACAGGAGCGCTATAGCTGAAGGTGAAACAAACATTAAAAGTAACTAAGCTGAATTGCTACAATATAAAAGTAAAGTAAAAGGTTTATCCCTTAAAATAAAGTGTACTTCTAGCACTATAGCTGAAAGTGAAACCAACAATTTTAATATAAATGTGATATTAAGAACAATGAAATATAAAAGTAACAGGTGTATCCCTTTAATTAAAGTGCTAATTAGCCTAAACCAATACGTAAACTTATAGTGATAAATAATATAGTAAATGAAGTCCAAACAATAAATAAATATAACATGGCTGTGCCAAATTTAATAAACACAATAAAACACAGTACTGAAAATGCCTATCTGTTAAAATTAGTAATAAAAAACGGGCGTCTCCGTTAAAAATTAGAGCTAGGTTGCCATCACATAAAAACGGATCTGTAGAAATATATAATAGAGACCGTTAATGTAGAACCAGTAGAACTTGACTCAGTCCAAACTTAAAGTCTCAAAGGTAAAAGTTCCAAAAGAAAATGCTTAGTATTAGATTGCGAGCAACCGCAGGCTTACCCCCAGGCTGTATGTACTCTGTGGTCTCTGTGAGTAAAGTTACCACCGTAGCAGAATGACGTCACCTTTATGGGCGCTGTCCTGGATCAGCCGCCTGATTGGTCCTTTAGCGGAGCGGCTTCAAATAGTAACTTTGACTTCCGACAACAAAGTATCTGCTCTTAAGTGCCTGCCAGCACGCAAGATACCTTTAAAGGATGGTGTGTGGAAGAAAACGGATTGTTTAGCTTTGTCCAATCTCCAATTACAGAGGATCAGTGACCTCGCTGTGCAATGGATCAGTTGGTCCTGTGATAGCCTGTTAAACCGTGCTGACCTTGTTACCAATTCTGTCAGTCTCTGCCAGCGTGGCCTGCAGTTTTCAATTAATCACTAGTGCACAGGGTATTAAATCCGAAAAGTGATTAAAATAAAGGTTATAGCTCCAGCTACAAATAGGTATAGAAGTATCAAGAGTTGCAACTACATCAATGCGTTTCTCCTTATACAGGGCTTTTTCAAGATCTTTTTCACGAGCTAAAGAGATCTGTAGGAAACATAAGATAACAGACATTATGACCGCAACATATAGAAATTGTGTTTAACAGTTCTGTTCTTAATATATATTTTTTTTCCATAATTTTTGTAACTGTAATTTATAGTACTTTCACCTTTTTGAATGAGATTTTTATTAACAATTTTCAAGAGCAGGATTTAACCATTTTCTGTACTATCTTGTTTGCTGGCAACAGAGATCTTTTACATGGGTTTTTCAAAAAAGTCCCCAAATCATGTTTTAGCTTTGGAGAACTTTCGAATGCTAGATGTAGGAGTGCTGTACTAGGATGTGATATATCTGGGAGACTCAGGTGTTTGCGTAATTGCTAAGCTTTTTTCCACAGGAAGCTAAGAGCAGGACAAGATCACCAGATGTGTAGGTGGCCCCCCAGTTCTCCACAATTCCTCCAGCAAGATGGAAAAAATTCAGGGTAAAGTTTATGAAATTTGGTAGGGACTAGATGCCATCAGGTGATTAACTGGTTGTATAATTCCTACATTGTGACACAATGAAGCACTGACTTAGTCAGTCATATAGCTATGGACCACTGATTGGCTATGTACTCTGGGCTCCAATCCCCCTCCAAAGACTTGATATGTTTTGATTTCAAAACGGTTGAGCCACCCAAGGTGGATTTGTAATTCATAGACAGCGGCTTGTATAGTTGAAGGTTCGCATTCTATCTGGACTCTCATGAAGTTAGGGCAAATCATGTTTTAAATAAAGCACATTTACAATATCTTGAACATTGTGTTACCAATTTATTACACTAATGAATATAATATTTGTCAAAGAATAAAGATACATAGAGAAAGAGAAGAGCTCTACCAGGAACATACAACAGCTCAGTAGCTTGTTTTATAGCGAGTTACCACCTATAAGAGCAGCCTCTTTTAGCCCAGTTGTGTTCTTCAGAGAGTTAAAATCTAAAAGAAATTCAGCAAACTGTCCAATTATACCAATCATGTTCATATCCAAATTGGATTGAGATTGTTTAAAACTTATCAGGATGGTTAATTTTACACATGTAAATTATTATTTCCCTTAAAGTTCCTTAAGTTTTTTAACATGTTTACAAATTAATCTTTGTACCATGCCATGATTGGAACAGCCAATAGGATTTTAGCAGCTCTAATCCTATTGGCTGATTGGAATCGGTTGATTGAAATCTTTCAGCCAATAGGAATGCAAGGGACGCCATCTTGGATGACGTCACTTGCATTGAAGTTCCAGTTTACGGCGGCGACCATATGAAGAGGATGCTCTGTGCCGGATGTCTTCAGGATGGACCCGCTCCGTGCCAGATGAATGAAGATAGAAGATGTAGTCTGTATGAAGACTTCTTGCCACCTGGATGAGGACTTCACCGGCTGGATGAAGATGGAAGAGGCCGCCCTGGATGAAACTTCTTGCCGCATGGATTAGGACTTTGCCGGCTGGATGGTTCCTTCAAGCGGGACTTCAATAACTGTAAGTGGATCATCGGGGGTTAGTATTAGGGGTTCTTAAAGGTTTTTATGGGTGTGTTTTATTTTTAGTTTAGGGTCTGGGCATGTAAAAGAGCTAATAGCCATTTTAAGAGCAATGCCCATACAAATGCCATTTTCAGGGCATTGGGGAGCTTAGGTTATTTTAGATTATTAGATTATTATTAATATTATATATTTTATTTGGGGGGGTTGGTTGTGGGTTTTACTGTTGGGGGGGTGTTTGTATTTTTTTACAGGTAAAAGAGCTGATATCTTTGGGGCAATGCCCACACAAAAAAACATTTTAAGGGCCATTGGTAGTTTATTGTAGGCTAGGCTTTTTTATTTTGATAGGGCTATTAGATTAGGTGAAATTCTTTTTTATTTTTGATAATTTGTTTCTTATTTTTCATAATTTAGTGTTTGTTTGTTTTTTGTAATTTAGTTATTTTATTTTTTTGTAATTAGATACTTTTTGTAATTTTTAGAGTAGTGTTAGGATTTTTTTAATGTGTAGTTTAGTTAAATTTAATTGATAGTTTAATTGTAGTTTAATAATTATCTTAGTTTAATTGTTAGTTTAAATTTAATTTATTAATTTTGACAGGTAAGCTTTAATTTAATTTAAGATAGGGAAATTGTAATTTTAATATAAAGTTAGAGGGGCATTAGGTTTAGGGGTTAATTGTTTATTTAAGTTGAGTTGTGGGGTGTGTGGTGGTTTAGGGGTTATTAGAGATGGGGTTTTATGGTAATTTGGGTTAGCACGCAAGTAGGGTATTAGTTTTTTTTTTACTTTTTTTTCTCCATTGACTTCTATGGGGCAATAGGTCATCATGCGAGAGATATTGTAACTGCACAAGTTGGGTTAGCGCTGTAATGATGGTTTAACTTTCAACTTGTAATACCAACCCGACTCACACAAAAGGTTTAGCACTAGCACAGTTAGCGCTCTAGCGATAGCGGTAGTTAGTTAAGGGGTTAATAGGGTAATGCACACTTTGTGATGTGTGGTGTGTGGCGGTTTAGGGGTTAATAGTGTAAAGAGGTCATTTGTGATGTGGGGGGTGGCGGTTTAGGTGTTCATAGTGTAGTGGGGACTTTGCGGTGGGCTATGTGGTGTTTTAGGGGCTATTAGAGTTGGGGTTTTATGGTGATTTGGGTTAGCATGGGAGTAGGGTGTTATAGGTTATCATGCAAGCGATATTGTAACTGCACAAGTCGGATTAGCACTGGAGCAATATGTTTTTACTTTCAACTCGTAATACCAGTGCAACCCAACTCACACAAAAGGTTTACCGATAGCGCAGTTAGCGCTATAGCGATAGCGCTAGTTAGTGCTTCACTTGTAATCTAGCCCTTTATCAGGTGTCATTGATTTGTACTATGCAAACTGGTGATGGATGTTAAGAGTTTCAAAAGGAGAGATTAACACTTAATGAACACTGATTATAAATTACTGTCTTTTAAAAAAGCCCCAAAGGCTTTATAGAATGCTGTGTTACTGAATATATTATTAAATGTATTCATGTTAACCATCCTAGTGCAGAATACACATTTTACACGGATGTCAATGTAAAGAAAAAATATAGAATATTAAAAGACATCCACAGAAAGGAGCATTGGTTACATAAAAAACCATATTACAAGCAGGGTCTTTGCTCCATCCTCATTATGTACCTAGGGGACAAAGAAGCGCCTTCTGCAGATGATGAGAAAGAGATATTCTCTATGCAACACAAACATATATAGATATGACTGTCACAGAAAGAGCTTTAATATTTACATAAGATTTATGAGAATCACAGTTTGCAATATGAATATATTCTGCGTATTCTGCAGCTAATTTAAGATAGTTGATTATGGAACAAATTAAAAATAGAAGAGAAACTGACATGAATAGGAAACTGTTACAGAGGAAATAATCTTACTTTTTAAATTAGAGTCTTTTCAAACTAAAGGTAACAATGAAGAATGGAATTTAAAATGTTTTCAAAAAATTCCAAAGTGCCTACAAGTTAGGCTTTTTATTTCATGGGAATTGAAACGTGAAGATTTTATATGAATTTCATGAATATAAATTAATTTGTAAAGAGTAGTGTAAGGAAGTAAAATCATGTGATTTACTGATGAAAAGCATTGTATTCCCCCCAACCCTAGCATCAGCCAAGGGTGCTTGCTATGTGGGTACAGTAATATTTTTAATCCTACATTTTAAACCCTTGTGATTTTACAAAAATATAAAGATTTAATATTGCAGTAGACAGGAAAATTAAAGGTGCACTCCAAAATATGTCTGGAAAGAGCAGTCTTTGAGCATGTTGATATTATTTGCCTGAACAATTTGAAGTAAAAGCTGTTTAAAGGGACATGAAACCCACATTTTTTCTTACACGATTCATATAGAGCATACAATTGTAAACAACTTTCCAATATACTTCTATTAACAATTTTGCTTAATTCTCTTGGCATCCTTTATTGAAGGAGCCGCAATGCAAAGTTAGCTGAATAAATTGGTAAGCCAATAACAAGAGGCATATATGTGCAGCCACCAATTAGCAGCTAGCTCCCACTTCCTGAACCTATCTAAATATGCTTTTCCACAAAGGTTACCAAGAAAACAAAGTAAATTAAATAGAAAAAAAAATTGAAAGGTTCTTTAAAATGGTATGCTCTATTTGAATCATGAAAGTAAAAATTTTGGGTGTCACTATTGGTCAATAAGCAGTAACAGGAGATACCTATAATTTAATCAGTAGTCACAGGAAGTAATTACCATACCAGCTAATAAAGATTTGTAGAAAGTGCCTATCAGCCTGTGAAGTACACAAATGACACAACTGTATTCGTTACAATTTAAATTTAAAAGTGATGGTAAACACCTGATAAGATTGTGCAAATCCAATCTACATAGAATTGCAAGGTAGAACACTATAATTATCATTATTACTTACTTAAAATAATAATATGCATTTTGCAGCCCATTGCTCTCCATCACTCCACCCCTTGTTCGACCCTAACTGCACAGCAGTGACGTTTATAGTGGTCCCACCTGCTCTACACGTCAGACCCGATGCACGCTTCCGATCCTGAGGGCAAATTGTGCATGCGCATAACTTATCCTGATAATCAGCCAAGTTAACAGTTAGACGGTTAATGCTCCTGATTAGCTGAGCGTATAGACACAAGTAAATGTTAAAGCGCATGTGCGCCATCGAAACCAGCTGTGCTGAATTGAAATCAGTGAGCCAAATGGCTAAAAGTTTTAGATGATCCCCCCCAAAAAAAAATAGATCAAGGAGGGGGGGCAGTGGGGGCTCGCATTACACTGTGACATAAAAAGTACACTTTTCCTTAGAAAAGTGTAATTGGTATTATTAGGACACAAAGATAATGGTCCGGAGCGTTATCGTTTACACGCGACTGATATCATGTTTTTCGCATTCATTTGTGCGCAAGGTAAATTGTGCTCATATTACATTTTGAAAGTAAATGTGAATGTGTGAGCAAAATTGGGATTTACACGGGAATGATTACCGTAACTTTAAAGTTCTGGTTAACTATTTTGCAAAGCAAAAAAAGTCACAAAACACTTTAGAAATACATTACATACGGCTAGATTACGAGTTTTGCGGTACAGCTATACCGCTGAAAAATTGCCCATTGCATGTGGAAAGGCCGGGAACGCATATTACAAGTCGCGCCAGTATAGCTATACCGCAAGCATTTTAGCCTGTAACTCAGCGACGATTCCGCACTCAAAAAAATGACGTTTAAGTGCAGGATTTTCATAGTGCCTGTATTACAGGTCATGTGGTCCAGCTAAAATGCTTGCGTTACAGCCTATACCGACATGATCCATACCGCCATCTGAGACCAGTAGTTATGGATTTTGTGTAACAAAAATGTTTCACAAAAAAACCCTAATCAACCGCTTCCCGACATCGCCGACACTAATAAAAGTTTTTAACCCCTAATCCGCCACTTCCCGACATTGCAGACAGTAATACAAGTTATTAACCCCTAATCTGCCACTCCCAACATCGCTGACACCTAAATAAACCTATTAACCCCTAAACCTCCAGACCCCCACATCGTAACTACTAAAATAAACCTATTAACCTCTAAACTGCAGCCCCCACATTGCAAAACACTAAATTAAACTGTTAACCCCTTAACACTCTCCCATCTTTAAAAAAATAATAACTTACCTGTGAAATAAAAAAAAAACTAAGTTTAAACTATAAGCTAACCTTACATAACTATTCTAATAAAATAAAAATAAAAAATACTAATTAAAAACCTAATTTAAAAATAAAAAATCTAACATTACGAAAAGTAAAAAAACTCTAGATAACAGAAAATAATAAACGAAATTATCAAAAATAAAAACAATTACACCTCATCTTATAACCCTATAAAAATAAAAAGCCCCCCAAAATAAAAACACCTCCTAACCTACAATAAACTACCAAAAGCCCTTAAAAGGGTCTTTTGTAGGGTATTGTCCTAAGTTAAACAGCTTTTACCTTAAAAATGACTAAGTCCCCCCTAAAAGTAAACCCCCCAACCCAACCAACCCACCAAAATAAAAAACCTAACTCTAAAAAATCCTAAGTTACCCATTGCCCCTAAAGGGGCATTTGTATGGGCATTGCTCTTAAAAAGGCAAATAAGCTCTTTTACTGTCCTTAAAAGGGAATTCAGCTCTTTCACAAGTGCCCATCCCTAATCTAAAAAAAACAACCCACCCAAAAAAAACAAAAAACCGAACACTAACCCCATAAGATCTACTCACGGTTCCTGAAGTCCGGAAATCCATCTTCATCCAGGTGGCGAGAAGTCTTCATCCAGGCGGCAACACCTTCATCCATCTCAGGGACATCTTCTATCTTCATCCTGTGTGAAGTGTCCTCTTCATGCGATCACTGCCGTATACTGAAGTTGAATGCAAGGTACTCGTTTCAAAATGGCGTACCTTGCATTCCTATTGGCTGATTTGATTCTTCAAATTCAAATCAGCCAATAGGATGAGGGCTTCTTAAATCCTATTGGCTCTTTAAATCAGCCAATAGGATGAAGGCTACTGAAATCGTATTGGCTGATTTGAACAGCCAATAGGATTTCAGTAGCTCTCATCCTATTGGCTGATTTGAACAGCCAATAGGATTTCAGAAGTAGATACAAAAGAGGAAGCAGGAATCCTGGAAAGTTAAAAGTCCATAATCTTTATTCAAATTCGGATAAAATCCATATCACCAAAAACACAGGAACAATAAAAAGCAGGGTGGCTTGACTAGTTTTGGCGTGTTGCCATAATCATTATTATGTTTATAATATGCCCTTTAGGGGCAATGGGTAGTTTAGGATTTTTTAGAGTTAGGTTTCTTATTTTGGGGGGTTGGTTGGGTGGGGGGGGTACTTTTAGGGGGGTTCAGTAATTTTTTAAAGTAAAAGCTGTTTAAATTAGGGCAATGTCCTACAAAAGGCCCTTTTAAGGGCTATTGGTAGTTTATTGTAGGTTAGGCAGTGTTTTTATTTTGGGGGGCTTCTTTATTTTTATATGGCTGTTAGATTAGGTGTAATTGATTTTATTTTTGATAATTTCATTTATTTTCTGTAATCTTAGAGTTTTTTTGTAATTTAGTGTTTATTATTTTTTGTAATGTTAGATTTTTTATTTTTTTTCGTTGTGTTGGTTTTTTTTAATTTTTGATTTAGGATTTTAATTGGTAGTTTTTTTGTTTTTTTTAAAATAGTTTTGTAAAGTTAATTTATAGTTTAAATTTACAGCTAGATTATGAGTTGTGCATTAGGGTAAAAAAGCAGTGTTAAAAGGTCCTAACGCTGCTTTTTTACGCCCGCTGGTATTACGAGTCTTGAAGGTTTAGGGACACCGCACACTTCTTTGGCCTTACCGCAAAACGACTTACGTAAATTTTGTAAAGTCTTTTTTCTATGGGACTTCCATAGTGCAGGTATTATGAGTCCGTCCTGGGAGGCCAAAAAGTGAGCGGTACACCCTCTCCTGTCAAGAGTCCTACCGCATTTAAAAGTCAGTAGTTAAGAGTTTTATGGTACAACGCCGTAACATAAAACTCATAACTAAAGTGCTAAAAAGTACACTAACACCCATAAACTACCTATTAACCCCTAAACCGAGGCCCTCCCACATTGCAGACACTAAAATAAACCCCTAATCTACTGCTCTGGACACCGCCACCACCTACATTATATTTATAAACCACTAATCTGCTGCCCCCAACATCTCCAACACCTACATTATATTTATTAACCCCTAATCTGCCTTCCCCAATGTTGCCGCAACCTACCTACACTTTTTAACCCCTAATCTGCCGCCCCCAATGTCGCTGCCACTATAATAAACATATTAACCCCTAAACCGCTGCACTCCCGCCTCACAAACATTAGTTAAATTTGATTAACCTCTAATCTGCCGGCCCTAACATCGCCGCCACCTACCTACATTTATTAACCTCTAATCTTCCTCCCCCGACGTCGCCGCCACTATATTAAAGTTATTAACCCCTAAACCTAAGTCTAACCCTAAACCTAACAACCACTAACTTAAATATAATTACAATAAATCTAAATAAATATTCCTATCTTTAACTGAATAATTCATATTTAAAACTAAATACTTACCTATAAAATAAACCCTAAACTAGCTACAATATAACTAATAGAATGCGAGCTCAATCCTATTGACTGATTGTATCAGCAAATAGGATTAAACTTCAATCCTATTGGCTGATTGCATCAGCCAATAGGATTTTTTCTACCTTAATTCCTATTGGCTGATAGAATTCTATCAGCCAATTGGAATCTAAGGGACGCCATCTTGGATGACGTCACTTAAAGGTACCTTTATTCAGCTTTAGTCGTCGCCAGAAGAGGATGCCCTGCATCGGATGTCTTGAAGATGGACCCGCGCCGGATGGATGAAGATAGAAGATGCCGTCTGGATGAAGACTTCTGCCCGTCTGGAGGACCACTTCTGCCCGGCTTGGATGAAAACTTCTGCCCGTCTGGAGGACCACTTCGCCCGGCTTGGATGAAGACGTCTCCCGGTAAGTCGATCTTCAGGGGGTTAGTGTTAGGTTTTTTTAAGGGTGTATTGGGTGGGTTTTATTTTTAGGTTAGGGTTTGGGCAGCAAAAGAGCTAACTGCCCTTTTAAGTACAATGCCCATCCAAATGCCCTTTTCAAGGCAATGGGGAGCTTAGGTTTTTTTTAGCTAGTATTTTATTTGGGGGGTTGGGTGTGTGGGTGGTGGGTTTTACTGTTGTGGGGGTTGTTTGTTTGTAGAGCTGATTACTTTGGGGCAATGCCCCGCAAAAGGCCCTTTTAAGGGCTATTGGTAGTTTAGTTTAGGCTAGGGGTTTTTTTAAATTTGGGGGGCTTTTTTATTTTAATAGGGCTATTAGATTAGGTGTAATTAGTTTAAACATCTATAATTTGTTTATTATTTTCTGTAATTTAGTGGGGTTTTGTGTACTTTAGCTAATTTAATTTAATTTAGTTAATTTATTTAATTATATTGTAGTGTTATGTGTTATTGTAACTTAGGTTAGGTTTTATTTTACAGGTAAATTTGTATTTATTTAAGCTAGGTAGTTATTAAATAGTTAATAACTATTTAGTAACTATTCTACCTAGTTAAAATAAATACAAACTTGCCTGTAAAATAAAAATAAACCCTAAGCTAGATAAAATCGGCGAGATTACGAGTTTTGCGGTAACAGGGGTGCGTTGCTAATGAGCCTTTTTTTCTTACTGCTCACTTAAGGCAACGCTGGTATTATGAGTTTTCTGCAAACCGGCGTTAGCCTCAGAAAAGTGAGCGTTCAGCAAAAATTAGCTCCACATCTCACATCAATACCAGTGTTGCTTAAGTCAGCGGTAAGCTGGCTAAACGTGCTCGTGCACGATTTCCCCATAGGAAACAATGGGGCTGAGCTGGCTGAAAAAAAAACTAACACCTGCAAAAAAGCAGCGTTCAGCTCCTAACGCAGCCCCATTGTTTCCTAAGGGGAAATTAATTTTATGTCTGCACCTAACACCCTAACATGAACCCCGAGTCTAAACACCCCTAATCTTACACTTATTAACCCCTAATCTGCCGTCCCCGCTATCTCTGACACCTACATTATATTATTAACCCCTAATCTGCCGCTCCGGACACTGCCGCCACCTACATTATACTTATTAATCCCTAACCTACTGCCCCCAACATCGCCGACACCTACATTATATTTATTAACCCCTAATCTGCCCCCCCATGTCGCCACAACTATATTAAATTTATTAACCCCTAATCTGCCGCCACCAACGTCGCTGCCGCTATTATAAATTTATTAACCCCTAAACCTAAGTCTAACCCTAACCCTAACACCCCCCTAACTTATATATAATTTAAATACATCTAAATAAATTTACTACAATTAAATAAATTATTCCTATTTAAAACTAAATACTTACCTATAAAATAAACCCTATGATAGCTACAATATAACTAATAGTTACATTGTAGCTAGCTTAGGGTTTATATTTATTTTACAGGCAACTTTGTATTTATTTTAACTAGGTACAATTGTTATTAAATAGTTATTAACTATTTAATAACTACCTAACTAAAATAATTACAAAAGTACCTGTAAAATAAATCCTAACCTAAGTTACAATTACACCTAGCACTACACTATCATTAAACTAATTACCTAAACTACCTACAATTAATTATAATTAAATTAAATAAACTAAATTACGAAAAAAAAAAAATTACAGAAAAAAAAACAAATTACAAGAATTTTAAACTAATTACACTTAATCTAATCCCCCAATAAAATAAAAAGCCCCCCAAAATAATTAAATTCTCTACCCTATACTAAATTACAAATAGACCTTAAAAGGGCCTTTTGCGGGGCATTGCCCTAAAGTAATCAGCTCTTTCTCCTGTAAAAAAAATACAATACCCCCCCAACATTAAAACCCACCACCCACACACCCAACCCTACTCTAAAACCCACCCAATCCCCCCTTAAAAAAAACCTAACACTAGCCCATTGAAGATCACCCTACCTTGACCCGTCTTCACCCAGCCGGGTACAAGTGGTCCTCCAGAGGGTCCGAAGTCTTCATCCTATCCGGCCAGAAGAGGACATCTAGACCGGCAGAAGGCTTCATCCAGGCGGCATCTTCTATCTTCATCCTTCCGTAGCGGAGCGGGTCCATCTTCAAGACATCTGATGCGGAGCATCCTCTTCATCCGACGGCTGATGCAATCAGCCAATAGGATTGAAGTTCAATCCGATTGGCTGATCCAATCAGCCAATAGGATTGAGCTCACATTCTATTGGCTGTTCCAATCAGCCAATAGAATGCAAGGTCAATCCTATTGGCTGATTGCATCAGCCAATAGGATTTTTCCTACCTTAATTCTGATTGGCTGATAGGATTCTATCAGCCAATCGGAATTCAAGGGATGCCATCTTGGATGACGTCACTTAAAGGACCAGTCATTCAGTCGTCGGCTGTCGGATGAAGAGGATGCTCCGCCTCGGATGTCTTGAAGATGGACCAGCTCCACTCTGGAAGGATGAAGATAGAAGATGCTGCCTGGATGAAGCCTTCTGCCAGTCTGGATGTCCTCTTCTGGCCAGATAGGATGAAGACTTCGGACTCTCTGGAGGACTATTTGTGCCCGGCTGGGTGAAGATGGCTCAAGGTAGGGTGATCTTCAAGGGGCTAGTGTTAGGTTTTTTAAGGGGGGATTGGGTGGGTTTTAGAGTAGGGTTGGGTGTGTGGGTGGTGGGTTTTAATGTTGGGGGGGTATTGTATTTTTTTTACAGGTGAAAGAGCTGATTATTTTAGGGCAATGCCCCACAAAAGGCCCTTTTAAGGGCTATTTGTAATTTAGTATAGGGTAGGGAATTTTATTATTTTGGGGGGCTTTTTATTTTATTAGGGGGATTAGATTAGGTGTAATTAGTTTAAAAATCTTGTAAATCTTTTTTTTTTCTCTGTAATTTAGTGTTTTTTTTCATAATTTAGTTTATTTAATTTAATTGTAATTGATTGTAGGTAGTTTAGGTAATATATTTAATGATAGTGTAGTGTTAGGTGTTATTGTAACTTAGGCTAGGGTTTATTTTACAGGTACTTTTGTACTTATTTTAGCTAGGTAGTTATTAAATAGTTAACTATTTAATAACTATTCTACCTAGTTAAAATAAATACAAAGTTGCCTGTAAAATAAATATAATTCCTAAGATAGATACAAATGTAACTATTAGTTATATTGTAGCTATCTTAGGGTTTATTTTATCGGTAAGTATTAAGTTTTAAATAGGATTAATTTATTTAATTATGGTAAATTTATTTCGTTTAATTTAAATTATATTTAAGTTAGGGGGGTTAGACTTAGGTTAAGGAGTTAATAAATTTAATATAGTAGCGGCGACGTTGGGGTCGGAAGATAAGGGGTTAATAAATGTAGGTAGGTGTCGGCGATGTTAGGGACGGCAGATTAGGGGTTAATAAAATTTAACTAGTGTTTGCGAGGCGGGAGTGAGGCGGTTTAGGGGTTAATACATTTATTAAAGTGGCGGCGATTTCTGGTCGGCAGATTAAGGGTTAAACATTTTAGTTAAGTGTTTCCAATGTGGGGGGGGGGGCTCGTTTTAGGGGTTAATAGGTAGTTTATTGGTGTTAGTGTACTTTTTAGCACTTTAGTTAAGAGCTTTATGTTACGGCGTTAGCCCATAAAACTCTTAACTACTGACTTTTAAATGCGGTAGGAGTCTTGCCAGGAGAGGGTGTACCGCTCACTTTTTCATGTGATCGTAATACCGGCTTTAGACAAATCCCATTAAAAAGATAGGATACGTAATTGACGTAAGGGGATTTGCGGTTAGCTAAAGTCGCGGAAAAAAAGTGAGTGGCACACCTGTACCTGCCAGACTCGTAATACCAGCGGGCGTTAAAAAGCAGCGTTGGGACCTCTCAATGCTGGACGCAAAACTCGTAATCTAGCCGAAGGTAACTATTAGTTATATTGTAGCTAGCTTAGGGTTTATTTTATGGGTAAGTATTTAGTTTTAAATAGGAATAATTTAGTTAATGATATGAATATTTATTTAGATTCATTTAAATTATATTTAAGTTAGGGGGTGTAAGGTTTAGGGTTAGACTTAGGTTTAGTTTAGGGGTTAATAACTTTAATATAGTGGCGGAGACATTGGGGGCGGCAGATTAGGGGTTAATAAATGTAGGTAGGTGGCGGCGATGTTAGGGATGCCAGATTAGGGGTTAATAATATTTAACTAATGTTTGCGAGACGGGAATGCGGTGGTTTAGGGGTTAATATGTTTATTATAGTGGCAGCGACATTGGGGCGGCAGATTAGGGGTTAAAAAGTGTAGGTAGGTTGCGGCGACATTGGGGGCGGCAGATTAGGTGTTAATAAATATAATGTAGGTGGCGGCGATGTTGGGGTCAGCAGATTAGGGGTTCATAAGTATAATGTAGGTGGCGGCGGTGTCCGGAGCGGCAGATTAGGGGTTAATAATATAATGTAGATGTCGGCGATGTCGGGGGCGGCAGATTAGGGGTTAATAAGTGTAAAATTAGGGGTGTTTAGACTCGGGGTTCATGTTAGGGTGTTAGGTGTAAACATAACTTTTATTTCCCCATAGGAATCAATGGGGCTACGTTAGTGAGTTTTACGCTGTTTTTTTACAGATGTTAGACTTTTTTTCAGCCAGCTCTCCCCATTGATTCCTAGGAGGAAATCGTGCATGAGCATGTTACACCATCTCACCACTGTATTGGAGTGCGGTAATGATCAAAATTTTGTTCAACGCTCACTTCAACTGGTTTCTGAAAACCCGTAATACCAGCAAAATACATATATACTATATATATATATATATATATATATATATATATATATATATATATATATAAATATATATATATATATATATATGTCTAAAGATGGCTATGTATCTATATTTGTATACATATGTATGTATTTATATACACATATAAACACATAAATACTTATGTACACATTTAAAGACATATATAGAAGTGTTTGGAGCCCTTTGCTTTCAAGTACATGAAAACATGTCAAATCATATTTATGCAATATTATTTTTATTAAATGTTTTAACTATGTATTTACTGTAAACATTTTTACATTCCAATGTTCTTCACATAGAGGAATATGTTATATGTATTTCTAAATAGATATTCCTATTTACTGTATATCTCTTGTCAGTATATGGCCGGGTTATAATACAATATATTTAATAATTATTCTTTAAAACAAACCCCCAATAAAATGCATATACAAAACGATAAAATTAATGTAAATTCCAAAATTCTTTATATTAGTTAAAATTTATAGACACACTGAATTATATTTATAGAAAACCAGATATGAATCAAACTATACACGTTTAAACTATTATAATATGCTATGCAAAGATCATAAAAGTTACCTTAACTATTAACCTTATTCGCAATTGAATTTCATTAAAATATCACAATGAGATACCAAGATATGAGCCACTAACTTTAATAGTGCTTAGTTAAACAATAGAACAATATACTTTAAAGGGACACTGTACCCAAAATTTTTCTTTTGTGATTCAGATTGAGCATGAAATTTTAAGCAATTTTCTAATTTACTTCTATTATCAAATTTTCTTCATTCTCTTGGTATCTTTATTTGAAATGCAAGAATGTAAGTTTAGATGCCGGCCCATTTGTGGTGAACAACCTGGGTTGTCCTTGCTGATTGGTGGATAAATTCATCCACCAATAAAAAAGTGCTATCCAGAGTACTGAAACCAAAAAAAAGCTTAGATGGCTTCTTTTTCAAATAATGATAGCAAGAGAATGAAAAAAATTGATAATAGGAATAAATTAGAAAGTTGCTTAAAATTGCATGCTCTTTCTGAATTACAAAAGAAAAAAATTGGGTACAGTGTCCCTTTAACAATCAATTTCTATGCCAAGTTATCTGAGATTAAATAAACTCTTATTAGCTACAATTAAGGCCAGTTCTAAAATACATATATATGTTTTCAAAGATAAATTACACACCAGATAGATTTACTTACAATAATAGGTCTGATTTAGAAATATGCAATACAAAGGACCTTTGTTTGGCAAATAAATTATTTAGCAATAGTGACTAGTTAAAACTACACAGGACTGTGAATATGAGTCTAAAATACAAATTGTCCTTTTAAAATTACTAACTGCAATTTGACTATAGTCTTAGAATACCTTTGGTTAGCCCTTGCAGTGTCTGCCACAACCTTAGTATATCTTTTCCTTCTGATTAAAATAATAGGAATAAAAAAAATATGTAGTGTGAGTAAAGTAAGTGGCTTGTCAAGAGACTGATAGCAATATTGGGTGATAAGTTATGGAATAAATAAAGCCTGAGTGAAATACTGGATGTGTATCTGCATCTGTATAATAACGCCCAGCTCTATACAAAGACACTGTAGTGACACTGGCACATGCGTATAGCCAGACAAGGGCTGGTTATAGGGTCAGTGGTATCTGCATAAGTATAATAACACCCAGCACTATATAATGACACAGTAGTGAAACTGGCTCATGGGTATAGCCAGAGGAGGGCTGGTTATAAAATCAGTGGTATCTGCATCAGTATAATAACACCCAGCACTATATAATGACACAGTAGTGACACTGGCTCATGGCTATAGCCAGAGGAGGGCTGGTTATAGGGTCAGTGGTATCTGCACCAGTATAATAACACCCAGCACTATACAAAGACACAGTAGTGACACTGGCTCATGGCTATAGCCAGAGGAGGGCTGGTTATAGGGTCAGTGGTATCTGCATCAGTATAATAACACCCAGCACTATACAAAGACACAGTAGTGACACTGGCTCATGACTATAGCCAGAGGAGGGCTGGTTATAAAATCAGTGGTATCTGCATCAGTATAATAACACCAAGTACTATATAATGACACAGTAGTTACACTGGCTTATGGGTATAGCCAGAGGAGGGCTGGTTATAAAATCAGTGGTATCTGCATCAGTATAATAACACCAAGCACTATATAATGACACAGTAGTTACACTGGCTTATGGGTATAGCCAGAGGAGGGCTGGTTATAAAATCAGTGGTATGTGCATCAGTATAATAACACCAAGCACTATACAAAGACACAGTAGTGACACTGGCACATGGGTATAGCCAGAGGAGGGCTGGCTATAGGATCAGTGGTATCTACATCAGTATAATAGCACCCAGCACTATATAATGACACAGTAGTGACACTGGCACATGTGTATAGCCAGACAAGGGCTGGTTATAGGGTCACTGGTATCTCCATCAGTATAATAACACCCAGCACCATATAATGACACAGTAGTGACACTGGCTCATGGGTATAGCCAGAGGAGGGCTGGTTATAGGGTCAGTGGTATCTGCATCAGTATAATAACACCAAGCACTATAAAATAATGTTTTAATGTTATATGTACCTTGGTGTCGTTCACTAAGGTCTGTACTTTGGAAAATGTCCACCACAGTCTTTGTATGTGCCTATCCCTGTTCAGTGATGGTTTTAGATTTGGGAGAAAATGTGTTTTTCCTACAAAGCTGCAAGCCAGGGCCATTAGTCTGGGAACAAGACAGGAAGGTCAGATTGCAAAGGATTGGGTGTTCTAAGAAAGAATTGTGAATGTTGGGCCATTAGTGTTCTGTGCATGAAGTTGGGTGGATAGACAGTTTGGGTGTAACTGAAATATTTTATGCTGAACTGATGTATAGCTGGTACATTTTGTTTTCCAATTAATCGTTTAACTAAATATAATGGTATATCTAAATATCTTATAGATATAATAGTAATGTTAGCTGAGTCTATTTGATGACACAGTGTAATTGTTAGCTCAAACATGTGTTAGCTGTTACAACAGATAAGAAAGTGTTAATAATGCAGGGCCAGATTACATGTGGAGAGTAAAATCTTTTGCAAGCACAATATTTGCGCTCCGCTCGTAATACCTGGCATTTGAAGTTAAGCGCAGTGCAAACACTGTGGGGCATATTTATCAAGCTCCGTATGGAGCTTGAAGCCCTGTGTTTCTGGCGAGCCTTCACGTTATAAAGCAGCCGTATAAAGAGCACTGCTCCATAACCTGTTCGCCTGCTCTGAGGAGGTGGACAGAAATTGAATACGATCAGGTTGATTGACACCCACTGCTAGCGGCCGCAAATCTGCAGGGGGCGGCGTTACACCAGCAGTTCACAAGAACTGCTGGTGCAATGCTGAATTCGGTGAGCGCAATGCTGTCCGCATTCAGCGAGGTCTGTCGGACATGATCCGCTGATCGGATCATGTCGGATAGACATTTGATAAATAGGCTCCTGTATCTTTAAGTAAAACCAAACTATGAAAAATCCCTAACAAAATAATTTTTCCAATAGTTTATCATCTGTTTACCCAATACACATAGAAAGAGAGATTTCTTGCATATATTTTATCCATAAATTGTTTGGCTTAAAGGGAAACGAAACCCAATATTTTTTTATGATTCAGAACATGAAATTTTACTCAACGTTATAATTTACTTATATTATTAAATTGGCATTGTTCTTTTGCTATCATTTGTTGAAAACAGTGACATAAGTTCAGGAACGTGCACATCTAGAGCACTATATGGCAGTATTTTTGCAAGAATGTTATCCATATGTACTAGATTGCAGAACTATGTTGTGCTCCAGACACCTGCAAACAGGTGTATAATATGTATTAATACTTTCCCCTTCTGGTGAACCGCAGCCGTCCCACAGTCTCTCCCAAGGTCTGTGTGAATATATCAGGTGTGCTAGCTGGAGGCGCTGGTTCAGCTTGTATCAGTCGTTGGTATCTTCCTTTCCTTTCCTTCCTCAGTTGTATAAGTCTAGGTGCAAAAAGTGGTGCTGAAATATCAGACAATACACCATACAAAGGTGAATATCTACTCACAGTGTATATTGCAGGTTACCGGCTCCTTCCCAATATGAAAAGACAATATCACAGATTCAGTAAAAAAGTTTGTCTTTATTTGGCTCAACGCAAAAGCGTTTCAACGGTCCCAGCCGTCTTTCTCAAGAGCAATAAAAGTGCTTTACAAACCAAAGCATTGCTTTGGTTTGTAAAGCACTTTTATTGCTCTTGAGAAAGACGGCTGGGACCGTTGAAACGCTTTTGCGTTGAGCCAAATAAAGACAAACTTTTTTACTGAATCTGTGATATTGTCTTTTCATATTGGGAAGGAGCCGGTAACCTGCAATATACACTGTGAGTAGATATTCACCTTTGTATGGTGTATTGTCTGATATTTCAGCACCACTTTTTGCTCCAGACACCTACCTACATATCTCTTCTACAAATAACACTGTGAGAACAAAGCAAATTTGATAATAGAAGTAAATTGAAAATATTTTTATATAATTGTATGCTCTGTCTGTACTACAAAATATTTTTTAGGGGCTTTCATATCCCTGTAATTAATTCAAGCTATAGCTGTAATGGAGTCAAATAAATAATTCAGCTAAAAGTCATCTAAGTTTTGAACTGCAGACTCTAATTAATTCAAATGGAGTAGAAATCTGTTACATTTTTGACACATTACGCACCAAATGCGTATTAAATACTAGTACCAATTATTGTACAAAGTGAGCAATAAACATTTTAACTAGAATTGGCTGGCACATAGTACAAGTATTTATTAAGTCCCAATCTGATCAGAGCATGGCAAATAAGCAGCTGCTATTTGCCACCTGAGCCAGTGAACGGACTGATGTCTTGGAAAGAGACTGAAGCTATATAGATTTAATAAACATTAAATGAAAAAAGGCAAGGAAAGCAATTCCAATACTAATGAGTATTTTCAATAAATATTATACTTATTTTTCTATCACGCATAAAATGTGTTGCATGTTTAGACTACGGGGCATATTTATCAAGCTCTGTATAGAGCTTGTTGCCCCGTGTTGCCTGAAGGCTCACTGGAAACAGAAGTTATGAAGCAGCGGTATAAAGACCGCTGCTTCATAACCTGTCCATCTGTTCTGAGGCGACAGACAGAAATCAACCCGATCGAAAACGATCAGGTTGATTGATACCCCCTGCTAGCAGCCGATTAGCCACGAATCTGCAGGGGGCGGTATTGTTCTAGCAGTTCACCAGAACTGCTGGTGCAATGATAAATGCTGAGAGCGTATGCTGTCGGCATTTATCAATGCGCAGCTCACTTGATCCGCAATATCGGATCATGTCCGTTCGCACATTAATAAATAGGCCCCTAAGCATTTGAACTTATTTTGGGCCAGATTACAAGTGTAGTGATATTTATGGCTCCTGACCACGCGTTAACTTCGCTAGAAGTAAGCTTTTTGCATGTGTTCAGTAGCGCTTTATTACAAGTTGAAAGTAAAAAGTTTTCTCTTGTAAGGTGTATCCAGTCCACGTATCATTCATTACTTGTGGGATATTCTCATTCCCAACAGGAAGTTGCAAGAGGACACCCACAGCAGAGCTGTAATATAGCTCCTCCCCTAACTGTCATAGCCAGTCATTCTCTTGCAACTCTCAACAAGCAAGGTTGTTGTAGGAGAGAATGGTTAAATATAGCTAGTTTATTTTCTTCAATCAAAAGTTTGTTATTTTTAAATAGTACCGGAGTTGTGCTATTTTATCTCAGGCAGTAAATAGAAGAAGAATCTGCCTGAGGTTTCTATGATCTTAGCAGGTTGTAACTAAGATCCATTGCTGTTCTCACATATGTCTGAGGGGATTACACAGATGAGGTAACTTCAGCGAGAGAATGGCGTGCAGTTTATTCTGCTATCAGGTATGTGCAGTTATACTTTTTTCTAGAGATGGAAAACACTAGAAAATGCTGCTGATACCGGATTAATGTAAGTTAAGCCTGAATACAGTGATTTAATAACGACTGGTATCATGCTTACTCCCAGGGGTAATACCCTTATGATATTGCAATATAAAACGTTTGTTGGCATGTTTAATCATTTTTATATATGCTTTGGTGATAAAACTTTATTGGGGCCTAGTTTTTTCCACATGGCTGGCTTAAATTTTGACTAGAAACAGTTTACTGAGGCTTTCCACTATTATAGTATAAAAGTTACAGTTGGTGCAGTTAAAATTACAAACTGTGACATCCAGCTTCCCTCAGGAGTCCCCTGTATGCTATAGGACATCTCTAAAGGGCTCAAAGGCTTTCCAAAGTCGTTTATTGGGGAAGGTAGGACCACAGCTTACTGTGGCAGTTGGTTGTGACTGTTAAAAAAAGTCTATTTTGTTTTTTTGATCCGTTTTTTGAACTAAGGGGTTAATCATCCATTTGCAAGTGGATGCAATGCTCTGCTAGCCTATTACATACACTGTAAAAATTTAGTTTGATTTACTGCATTTTTTTACTGTTTTTCAATTTCTGACAAAATTTGTTTCTCTTAAAGGCACAGTACTGTTTTTTATATTTGCTTGTTAACTTGATTTAAAGTGTTTTTCCAAGCTTGCTAGTCTCATTGCTAGTCTGTATAAACATGTCTGACATAGAAGAAACTCCTTGTTCATTATGTTTAAAAGCCATGGTGGAACCCCCTCTTAGAATGTGTATCAAATGTACTGATTTCATTTTATACAATAAAGATCATATTCTGTTTTTTTTAAAAATTATCACCAGAGGAATCTGACGAGGGGAAAGTTATGCCGACTAACTCTCCCCACGTGTCAGACCCTTTGACTCCCGTCCAATGGACTCACGCTCAAATGGCGCCAAGTACATCTAGGGCGCCCATAGCGTTTACTTTACAAGACATGGCGGCAGTCATGGATAATACACTGTCAGCGGTATTAGCCAGACTACCTGAACATAGAGGTTAGCTAGATAGCTCTGGGGTGAGACAAAATGCAGAGCATACTGACGCTTTAAGAACCATGTCTGATACTGCCTCACAATATGCAGAAGCTGAGGAAGGAGAGCTTCAGTCAGTGGGTGATGTTAATGACTCAGGAAAAATACCTGATTTCTACATTTAAATTTAAGCTTGAACACCTCCGCGTGTTGCTTAGGGAGGTTTTAGCTGCTCTGAATGACTGTGATACCATTGCAGTGCCAGAGAAATTGTGTAGACTGGATAAATGCTTTGCAGTGCCGGTGTGTACTGATGTTTTTCCAATACCTAAAAGGTTTACAGAAATTATTAATAAGGAATGGGATAGACCAGGTGTGCCGTTCTCTTCCCCTCCTATTTTTAGAAAAATGTTTTCCAATAGACGCCACCACACAGGACTTATGGCAGACAGTCCCTAAGGTGGAGGGAGCAGTTTCTACTCTAGCAAAGCGTACTACTATCCCTGTCGAGGACAGTTGCGCTTTTTTAGATCCAATGGATAAAAAATTAGGTTACCTTAAGAAAATATTTATTCAACAAGGTTTTATCCTACAGCCCATTGCATGCATTGCCCCTGTCACTGCTGCTGCGGCGTACTGGTTTGAGTCTCTGGAAGAGGCTTTACAGGTAGCGACTCCATTGGATGACATACTTGGCAAACTTAGAGCACTTAAGCTAGCCAATTATTTTATTTCTGATGCCATTGTTCATTTGAATAAACTAACGGCTAAGAATTCTGGTTTTGCTATACAGGCGCGCAGAGCGCTATGGCTTAAATCATAGTCAGCTGACGTGACTTTAAAATCTAAGCTACTTAACATTCCCTTCAAGGGGCAGACCCTATTCGGGCCTGGTTTGAAGGAAATTATTGCTGATATCACGGGAGGAAAAGGTTGTGCCCTTCCTCAGGACAGGTCCAAATCTAGGGCCAAACAGTATAATTTTCGTGCCTTTTGAAACTTCAAGGCAGGTGCGGCATCAACTTCCTCTAATAATAAACAAGAGGGAACTTTTGCTCAATCCAAGACGGTCTGGAGACCAAACCAGACCTGGAAAAAAGGTAAGCAGGTCAAAAAGCCTGCTGCTGCCTCTAAGACAGCATGAAGGAACGACCCCCTATCCGGTAACGGATCTAGTAGGGGGCAGACTTTCACTCTTCACCCAGGCGTGGGTAAGAGATGTACAGGATCCCTGGGCGTTGGAAATTATATCCCAGGGATATCTTCTGGACTTCAAAGCTTCCCCCCCAAAAGGGAGATTTCACCTTTCACAATTATCTGCAAACCAGATAAAGAGAGAGGCATTCTTACATTGTGTACGAGACCTCCTTGTTATGGGAGTGATCCATCCAGTTCCAAAGGAGGAACAGGAACAGGGTTTTTACTCAAATCTGTTTGTGGTTCCCAAAAAAGAGGGAACCTTCAGACCGATTTTGGATCTAAAGATCTTAAACAAATTCCTCAAAGTTCCGTCGTTCAAGATGGAAACTATTCGTACCATCCTACCACTGATCTAGGAGGGTCAATATATGACTACAGTGGATCTAAAGGATGCTTATCTTCACATTCCGATACTCATCGGTTTCTCAGGTTTGCCTTCCAAGACAGGCATTACCAGTTGTAGCTCTTCCCTTTGGATTAGCTACAGCCCCAAGAATCTTTACAAAGGTTCTAGGGCTCACTTTTGGCGGTCCTAAGGCCGAGGGGCATAGCAGTAGCCCTTTATTTAGACAACATCCTGATACAGGCGTCAAACTTCCAAATTGCCAAGTCTCATACGGTCGTAGTACTGGCATTTCTGAGGTCGCTTGGGTGGAAAGTGAACGAGGAAAAGTGTTCTCTATCCCCACTCACAAGACTTTCCTTTCTAGGGACTCTGATGGATTCTGTAGAAATGAAAATTTACCTTGACGGAGTCCAAGTTATCAAAGCTTCTAAATTCCTGTCGGGTTCTTCATTCCATTCTGCGCCCTTTGGTGGCTCAGTGTATGGAAGTAATCGGCTTAATGGTAGCGGCAATGGACATAGTGCCGTTTGCACGCTTACATCTCAGACCGCTGCAACTATGCAGGCTCAGTCAGTGGAGCAGGGATTATACAGATTTGGCCCCTCAACTGAATCTGGACCAAGAGACCAGGGATTCTCTTCCCTGGTGGCTATCTCGGGTCCATCTGTCCAAAGGTATGACCTTCGCAGGCCAGATTGGACTATTGTAACAACAAATGCCAGCCTTCTAGGTTGGGGTGCAGTCTAGAACTCCCTGAAGGCTCAGGGATCGTGGACTCAGGAGGAGTCTCTCCTTCCAATAAATATTCTGGAACTAAGAGCGATATTCAAGGCTCTTCAGGTTTGGCCTCAGTTAGCAACTCTGAGGTACATCAGATTTCAGTCGGTCAACATCACGACTGTAGCTTACATCAACCATCGAGGGGGAACAAGAAGTTCCCTAGAGATGTTAGAAGTTTCAAAAATAATTCACTGGGCAGAGATTTACTCTTGCCACCTATCAGCTATCCATATCCCAGGTGTAGAGCACTGGGAGGCGGATTTTCTAAGTCGTCAGACTTTTCATCCGGGAGAGTGGGAACTCCATCCGGAGGTATTTGCACAACTGATTCTCCGTTGGGGCAAACCAGAACTGGATCTCATGGCGTCTTGCCAGAACGCCAAGCTTCCGTGTTACGGATCCAGGTCCAGGGATCCCAAGGCGACACTGATAGATACTCTAGCAGCGCCCTGGTCTTTCAACCGGGCTTATGTGTTTCCACCGTTTCCTCTGCTCCCTCGACTGATTGCCAAGATCAAGCAGGAGAGAGCATTGGTGATTCTGATAGCACCTGCGTGGCCACGCAGGACCTGGTATGCAGATCTAGTGGACATGTCATCCTTTCCACCATGGTCTCTGCCTCTGAAACAGGACCTTCTACTTCAGGGTCCTTTCAACCATCCAAATCTAATTTCTCTGAGGCTGACTGCCTGGAGATTGAACGCTTGATTTTATCAAAGCGTGGCTTCTCCGAGTCAGTTATTGATACCTTAATACAGGCACGAAGCCTGTCACCAGGAAAATTTACCATAAGGTATGGCGTAGATATCTTTATTGGTGTGAATCTAAGGGTTACTCATGGAGTAAGGTCAGGATTCCTAGGATTTTATCTTTTCTCCAAGAAGGTTTGGAAAAAGGATTGTCAGCTAGTTTCTTAAAGGGACAGATTTTTGCTCTGTCTATTCTTTTGCACTAGCGTCTGGCAGATGTTCCAGACGTTCAGGCATTTTGTCAGGCTTTAGTTAGAATCAAGCCTGTGTTTAAACCTGTTGCTCCACCATGGAGCTTAAACTTGGTTCTTAAGGTTCTTCAAGGAGTTCCGTTTGAACCTCTTCATTCCATAGATATCAAACTTTTATCTTGGAAACTTCTTTTTTTTTTTTTTTTTTTGGTAGCTATTTCCTCGGCTCGTAGAGTCTCTGAGCTATCTGCCTCACAATGTGATTCTCCTTATCTGATTTTTCATACGGATAAGGTAGTCCTGCGTACCAAACCTGGGTTCTTACCTAAGGTGGTATCTAACAAGAATATCAATCAAGAGATTGTGGTTCCATCCTTGTGTTACACAATCTGGACGTGGTCCGTGCTTTAAAGTTTTACTTACAAGCTACTAAAGATTTTCGTCAAACATCTGCTTTGTTTGTTGTCTACTCTGGACAGAAGAGAGGTCAAAAGGCTTTGGCAACCTCTTTTTCTTTTTAGCTAAGAAGCTTAATCCGCTTAGCCTATGAGACTGCTGGACAGCAGCCTCCTGAAAGGATTACAGCTCATTCCACTAGAGCTGTGGCTTCCACTTGGGCCTTTAAAAATGTGGCTTCTGTTGAACAGATTTGCAAGGCGGCGACTTGGTCTTCGCTTCATACTTTTTCAAAATTTTACAAATTTGATACTTTTGCTTCTTCGGAGGCTATATTTGGGAGAAAGGTTTTACAGGCAGTGGTTCCTTCCATTTAAGTTCCTGCCTTGTCCCTCCCTTCATCCGTGTACTTTAGCTTTGGTATTGGTATCCCACAAGTAATGGATGATCCGTGGACTGGATACACCTTACAAGAGAAAACACAATTTATGCTTACCTGATAAATTTATTTCTCTTGTGGTGTATCCAGTCCACGGCCCGCCCTGTCATTTTAAGGCAGGTAATTTTTAAATTTAAACTACAGTAACCACTACACCCTATGGTTCCTCCTTTCTCGGCTTGTTTTCGGTCGAATGACTGGCTATGACAGTTAGGGGAGGAGCTATATTACAGCTCTGCTGTGGGTGTCCTCTTGCAACTTCCTGTTGGGAATGAGAATATCCCACAAGTAATGGATGATCCGTGGACTGGATACACCACAAGAGAAATAAATTTATCAGGTAAGCATAAATTGTGTTTTTGCTTGTCCGTTAAACACATGCACACAAAAAAATCCAAAGTTAGAATATTGTGACTGCATTAAAGTAAAAAAAAAAATAACACTCTACTCTTGCGCAAACCCGATCACATATTCTCGAGTGCGCTAACCTGACATGAAAATATTAATATTTCACATACCAATGTTCTCCACATAGCAGAATATCTTCTATTTATTTATAAATACGTATTTTCACATATATCTGATGGTAATTTGGTACAATATACAGTATAGTTATACCTATATATATATATATACTGTATATATATATATATATATATATATATACACAATTGTATGCAAGTAGGCCCCTCTGACAATTTCCATGATTTTCATTTATAAATAATTGGGTGTTTGGATCAGCAATTTCATTTTGATCTATCAAATAGCTGAAGGACACAGTAATATTTCAGTAGTGAAATGAGGTTTATTGGATTAACAGAAAATGTGCAATATGCATCAAAAGGAAATTAGACAGGTGCATAAATAAAAACCTGTATATATGTATATATATATATATATATATATATATATATATATATATATATATATATATATATATATATATATATATGAATATCTATTTATAAATACTTAGAATATATTCACAGTATAACACTATTAAAAATGAATGTTTCATAAATATGTTTTTACATGTTTTAATTTTCTTGACTGCAATGGGCTCCAAAGCACTAATATATATGTCTATATATGTATTCATATGTATTTATGTGTTTAAATGTGTAAATATTTCTGTTCGTACACACACACACATATATATTTTGACATGTAACACCTGAGAAAGATCCTGAATTAAAAAAAATATAATAAACAATTTGAACAAAATATGATTACCTTCAGGCAAGAATTATGGGAGTTCAAGTCTAGGAAAATTTCACGTGACAAATATTATTCCGATCATAATTCTGTATAGAGATGGGATCATCAAGAGAATCCCAATCGGGGAGGAAATAAATATATTCAACATGTAAAACCTGAGACCTCATATCTTTGAGTCCTTATAACTTTTTTGTGCAATATATTTTTTAAATATTTTTATTAGATATTGTTATTATGAGTGACACTGTACTTTTAAATGTATTTTTGATGTGTTTTGTGACACTTGTTTGTTTTGCAAAATAGTTAACCAGGGCTCTGAGGTTGCACTATCCTGACGCACGTTAAATTCAATTGCGCTCAAGCAATTGCGTTTACTTTCAACTTGTAATACGAGCTCTACATTCAATGCGCACAAACAGCCGTGGTAAACCCGATATTGTTTGTGCATATCTGTTAGCGCTCCACTTGTAATCTGGCCCTTTTTACACTAAATAAATATTCCCCCTACCTCACTCATGTGTTTTGATATAGTCATAATAATGAACCTGAGTACTGTTGATGCAGTTTTATTTTTTGGTATATACCATATTGAAAAAGGCTACTGGTGCACTTGGCATTAAAGGGATGGGCAAATGTTTGGGAAAACTTACTTAATTTAAAAAGAACTCTTTCTATTTTGATTTATCTAAGCATATGTTAAATGGTTGAAAAACCTTTAACACTTATTTTTACATTGGTATATTTAATTATTATTATTATTTTAATAATTCAAATGACAGAACATATAACAAAATTCCATCAATTTCTTTCCTTAATCTAGAGGTCACATTTCTTAGGCCTAGATTTAGAGTTGGGCGGTAGCCGTCAAAACCAGCGTTAGAGGCTCCTAACGCTGGTTTTGGGCTACCGCCGGTATTTGGAGTCAGTCAGGAAAGGGTCTAACGCTCACTTTCCAGCCGCGACTTTTCCATACCGCAGATCCCCCTACGCCATTTGCGTATCCTATCTTTTCAATGGGATCTTTCTAACGCCGGTATTTAGAGTCTTGGCTGAAGTGAGCATTAGAAATCTAACGACCAAACTCCAGCCGCAGAAAAAAGTCAGTAGTTAAGAGCTTTCTGGGCTAACGCCGGTTCATAAAGCTCTTAACTACTGTGCTCTAAAGTACACTAACACCCATAAATTACCTATTTACCCCTAAACCGAGGTCCCCCCACATCGCCGCCACTCGATTAAATTTTTTTAAACCCTAATCTGCCGACCGCCACCTACGTTATACTTATGTACCCCTAATCTGCTGCCCCTAACACCGCCCACCCCTATATTATATTTATTAACCCCTAACCTGCCCCCCACAACGTCGCAGCCAGCTACCTACAATAATTAACCCCTAATCTGCCGACCGCAAAGCGCCGCCAGCTAAGCTATCCCTATGTACCCCTAATCTGCTGCCCCTAACACCGCCGACCCCAATATTATATTTATTAACCCCTAACCTGCCCCCCACAACGTCGCCGCCACCTACCTACACTTATTAACCCCTAATCTGCCGAGCGGACCGCAGCGCTACTATAATAAAGTTATTAACCCCCTAATCCGCCTCACTCCCGCCTCAATAACCCTATAATAAATAGTATTAACCCCTAATCTGCCCTCCCTAACATCGCCGACACCTAACTTCAAGTATTAACCCCTAATCTGCCGACCGGAGCTCACCGCTATTCTAATAAATTTTTTAACCCCTAAAGCTAAGTCTAACCCTATAACACTAACACCCCCTAAGTTAAATATAATTTAAATCTAACAAAATAAATTAACTCTTATTATATAAATTATTCCTATTTAAAGCTAAATACTTACCTGTAAAATAAACCCTAATATAGCTACAATATAAATTATAATTATATTGTAGCTATTTTAGGATTAATATTTATTTTACAGGCAACTTTGTATTTATTTTAATCAGGTACAATAGCTATTAAATAGTTAATAACTATTTAATAGCTAAAATAGTTAAAATAATTACAAAATTACCTGTAAAATAAATCCTAACCTAAGTTACAATTAAACCTAACACTACACTATCAATAAATTAATTAAATACAATACCTACAATTATCTACAATTAAACCTAACACAACACTATCAATAAATTAATTAAATACAATATCTACAAATAAATACAATGAAATAAACTAACTAAAGTACAAAAAATAAAAAAGAACTAAGTTACAAAAAATAAAAAAATATTTACAAACGTTAGAAAAATATTACAACAATTTAAAACTAATTACACCTACTCTAAGCCCCCTAATAAAATAACAAAGCCCCCCAAAATAAAAAAATGCCCTACCCTATTCTAAATTACAAAAGTTCAAAGCTCTTTTACCTTACCAGCCCTTAAAAGGGCCCTTTGCGGGGCATGCCCCAAAGAATTCAGCTCTTTTGCCTGTAAAAAAAAAACATGCAATACCCCCCCCACATTACAACCCACCACCCACATACCCCTAATCTAACCCAAACCCCCCTTAAATAAACCTAACACTAAGCCCCTGAAGATCTCCCTACCTTGTCTTCACCATGCCAGGTTCACCGATCGGTCCAGAAGAGGGTCCGAAGTCTTGATCCAAGCCCAAGCGGGGGTCTGAAGAGTGAAGTCCATCCTCGGGCTGAAGTCTGGATCCAAGCGGCGGCTGAAGAAATCCATCATCGGGATGAAGTCTTGATCCAAGCGGGCGCTGAAGAAGTCCATCATCGGGATGAAGTCTTCTATGAAGCAGCATCTTCAATCTTCTTTCTTCCGGAGCCATCATCTTCCAGCCGACGTGGAACATCCTCTTCTACCGATGCCTACTCGCCGAATGACGGTTCCTTTAAATGACGTCATCCAAGATGGCGTCCGTCGAATTCCGATTGGCTGATAGGATTCTATCAGCCAATCGGAATTAAGGTAGGAAAATTCTGATTGGCTGATGGAATCAGCCAATCAGAATCAAGTTCAATCCGATTGGCTGATCCGATCAGCCAATCAGATTGAGCTCGCATTCTATTGGCTGATCGGAACAGCCAATAGAATGCTAGCTCAATCTGATTGGCTGATCGGATCAGCCAATCGGATTGAACTTGAATCTGATTGGCTGATTCCATCAGCCAATCAGAATTTTCCTACCTTAATTCCGATTGGCTGATAGAATCCTATCAGCCAATCGGAATTCGACGGACGCCATCTTGGATGACGTCATTTAAAGGAACCGTCATTCGGCGAGTAGGCGTCAGTAGAAGAGGATGTTCCGCGTTGGCTGGAAGATGATGGCTCCGGAAGAAAGAAGATTGAAGATGCTGCTTCATAGAAGACTTCATCCCGATGATGGACTTCTTCAGCGCCCGCTTGGATCAAGACTTCAGCCCGATGATGGATTTCTTCAGCCGCCGCTTGGATCCAGACTTCAGCCCGAGGATGGACTTCACTCTTCAGCCCCCCGCTTGGGCTTGGATCAAGACTTCGGACCCTCTTCTGGACCGATCGGTGAACCTGGCATGGTGAAGACAAGGTAGGGAGATATTCAGGGGCTTAGTGTTAGGTTTATTTAAGGGGGTTTGGGTTAGATTAGGGGTATGTGGGTGGTGGGTTGTAATATGGGGGGGTATTGTATGGTTTTTTTTTACAGGCAAAAGAGCTGAATTCTTTGGGGCATGCCCGCAAAGGGCCCTTTTAAGGGCTGGTAAGGTAAAAGACCTTTGAACTTTTGTAATTTAGAATAGGGTAGGGCATTTTTTTATTTTGGGGTCTTTTTTATTTTATTAGGGGGCTTAGAGTAGGTGTAATTAGTTTAAAATTGTTGTAATTTTTTTCTAATGTTTGTAAATATTTTTTTATTTTTTGTAACTTAGTTCTTTTTTATTTTTTGTACTTTAGTTAGTTTATTTAATTGTATTTATTTGTAGGAATTGTATTTAATTTATTTATTGATAGTGTAGTGTTAGGTTTAATTGTAGATAATTGTAGGTAGTTTATTTAATTAATTTATTGATAGTGTAGTGTTAGGTTTAATTGTAACTCATGTTAGGATTTATTTTACAGGTAATTTTGCAATTATTTTAACTAGGTAACTATTAAATAGTTATTAACTATTTAATAGCTATTGTACCTGGTTAAAATAATTACAAAGTTGCCTGTAAAATAAATATTAATCCTAAAATAGCTACAATATAATTATAATTTATATTGTAGCTATATTAGGGTTTATTTTACAGGTAAGTATTTAGCTTTAAATAGGAATAATTTATTTAATAAGATTTAATTTATTTCGTTAGATTTAAATTATATTTAACTTAGGGGGGTGTTAGGGTTAAAGTTAGACTTAGCTTTAGGGGTTAATACATTTATTAGAGTAGCGGTGAGCTCCTGTCGGCAGATTAGGGGTTAATACTTGAAGTTAGGTGTCGGCAATGTTAGGGAGGGCAGATTAGGGGTTAATACTATTTATTATAGGGTTATTGAGGCGGGAGTGAGGCGGATTAGGGGTTAATACATTTATTATAGTAGCGCTCAGGTCCGGTCAGCAGATTAGGGGTTAATAAGTGTAGTTAGGTGGAGGCGACGTTGGGGGCGGCAGATTTGGGGTTAATAAATATAATATAGGGGTCGGCGATGTTAGGGCAGCAGATTAGGGGTACATAGGGATAATGTAGGTGGCGGGGGTGTACGGAGTGGCAGATTAAGGGTTAAATATAATATGCAGCGGTCAGCGATAGCGGGGGCAGCAGATTAGGGGTTAAGAAGTGTAAGGTTAGGGGTGTTTAGACTCGGGGTATATGTTAGGGTGTTAGGTGCAGACGTAGGAAGTGTTTCCCCATAGGAGTTAGGAGCTGAACGCGGCTTTTTTGCAGGTGTTTTTTTGGAGCCTAACGCAGCCATTCTGTGAACTCTAAATACCAGCGGTATTTAAAAGGTGCGGCCAGAAAAAAGCATGCGTAGCTAACGCACCCCTTTGGCCGCAAAACTCTAAATCTAGGCGTTAGTAAATACATAGAAATGAGACATTTACATTTGGGTGAATTTATTGCATTTGTCTGAAATTGCAAAACAAGTGCCCCATTTAACAAGATGCAAAAGTAGCTTCAGCATTTCAGGTTTGCAAAAGTGTGGCAGAGTGAAATCATCCCGATCCAACAGACCATGCATACGCTTGTGCAATGTTAATTGCAGGCAGTGTATGCTGTCCGCTCGCTACAAGGTCCCCCTGACCTTTAATAAATGTAGCCCAATGAATAAACAAATGTGCAGGTCACAACATTTTTCTTGATTCATGTATGTGGTTAAAACCATTACTCTAAAGGTGGGAAAGTATTTCTGTTTGTGGGAAAGGGTAAAAAGTTGAAGGTTTACACTATTCCGTAGTGATCTAGAAATGTCAGTTGATTTAATCCTGTGTCAGGAAGCAGAAATGCTAACTTGACTTTTGTTCTTGACTATCATGACTGCATAAAAATTATAAATTAAAAAAAAATCTCTTTTTTTAAATAAATATTTATTTTAAGGGTTAGGGGTAGATTTAACAAGCAGCAGATTCTGCTTTCTACCCCCAAAGTTACAGGTCCACCTGAAACTTAACTTAAGAAGCAGCCATCATAAGACCACTGCTCCTTAACTTGTCCGCCCCGATCCAATACGATTGGGATGATTGACACCCCCTGCCGCGAATGTGCAGGGGGTGGCATTGCACAAGCATTTCACAAGAATTGCTTGTGCAATGTTAAATGCCGACATTTAGTAATGCCAGGCGGACATGATTCACTACAGCGAAGGATGTCCGCTCGGCATTTGATAAATTAACCCCTTAGTGTCATGTACTGTTGTACAGGAACTCTCCATCCTGGAATAGACCCAGAGATGAAGAAGTGGTTAAATATACACTGCTTTAATATTCTGGATAAGACCCAGGACATGACTAGGGATAGGAAAAAGAGTTGTCGATCAAGGAAGAGGTTGGCAACTTCCTGGCAGAAACTGTATCAAGGAGTAGAAAATGTCAGAGTTGGGGAAAGGCAGAGGTTATTAACTTGCAGGCAAAGAAGCACCAAATCAGCAGACAGCGAGTTGTCAAAAAGGCCAAAGTCAATACCAGACCTCTAAAAACAACCGCCAAAGGGTCAAGTAAATAGAATGATAAAACAACAGGAGCAAGTCAAACACAGGCATCAGAGGCAAAAGATCAATCGCACCCAGGAGGAACTCCAATCAAGGAGCAATGGAATAATGATGATTGTATCATTTTAAAGCCGCCAGCACAGGAAGAATCCATGAAAAAAGCAGAGAAATAACACAGAAACTATAGGGAAGGAATGATGCAGGTAGCAGCCGCGTCAAGAAAGGATGCCTAAACCATGGCAACCCACTGTGCAGGACAATCAATGCTTCAACTACCATGTGGTTTATACATGTTTGCAGAGGCAATTATAAAAATATAAAATCAGATTTTCTTGCCAAAAAACAAAAATAGATTGTAATGAAAAATTATCGTGAACACTCACATTTATTTATAGTTGGTGACAGTAACTTAATTTACCTTGAAGTTTACTTTAAACTGTTCATCAGTGACCATTAAAATTAAACACAATGGCCCCAAGTTATCAAGGTCTGTCGGATCTGATCCGACAGTGCGGATCAGATCCGACAGACCTCGCTGAATACGGCGAGCAATACGCTCGCCGTATTCAGCATTACACCAGCAGCTCACAAGAGCTGCTGGTGCAACGCCGCCCCCTGCAGACTGTCGGGTTGATTTCCGGCGATGTCTGTCCGTATGCTCAGAGCAGGCTGACTGGTTATGGAGCAGCGGTCTTTGTGACCACTGCTTCATAACTGCTGTTTCTGGCGAACCTGCAGGCTCGCCAGAAACACGGGGCATCAAGCTCCATACGGAACTTGATAACTATGCCCAAATGGCTAGGAATACAGTTCATTTTTAATTTTAGTAGAGTACAATTAATCAGTAAAATTGGCAACCAGTTTTATATTCCAAGTAGGTAAACGCAATAGAAACAAAAATAAGAAATATATGTATTATATTATATTATTTTCAATTTATCACAAGAGAATTGAGCATAATCCTATAGAAAAATGTATCAAATTATTTTCTTCAGAAAATGACCATTAAATAGACATATGAACAGGTGAATTTTTGGGTTTGGCCAAATCTTTCATTATGAATATTCAAAATTCTTTTTATTTTGAATATTTGTTGCCCGTACTATTCAGTTTTCATTTTGTTTTAAACAAGATGTATACCAACCATTCGTGGAACATTTACATTCGCTTTTGTAGTAGATGTTCCTTTGCTACAGGTGAAAAAGTTTACCTGTAGCATAAAATAACTTTTTGCAAAACTCCTGCAATATAGTGCTCTGGACACATGCACACTCCTGAGTTTTTTCAACAAAAGATAGAAAGAGAATGAAGAAAATGTTATAATAGAAGTACACTACAAACTATAACGTTTTTAAAATTGAATGCTGTATCTGAATAATGAAATAAAAATGTGGGGTTTTATGTCCCTTTAATTGCAGTTTCAAGCAGTATTTTAAGTGTGTTTTTTTTTAAACCTCTTCTAGGGTTCAAAATACAGGAAGGGACCCTTATGCAAAAAACACAGCAAAAAAATAAAGTTTTAATTAATAATAGCATTTCTTTTTTTGATTTGATTGCTCCTTTAATTTACAGGAAAAGCAAACAACTGAATAAAGAACGCTACAAAGCTGATGTTGCAAAATTAATCAGTTGAGGACGAATTATATTTTAAGTTTAATGTTGTGTTAAGTGAGTTCATTTTACGTAGAATTTTTGCTTGTTTTGTTGACCTTAGATATCTTTATTATTAGGGACTTAAAAAAAGAGAATTATTCACACTCTTTTGTTTCGGAATCAGCAGAATATGGGATAGATTACAAGTGGTGTGGTATTTAGTTTAAACTTTGCTAGATGTAATCTTTTTGCACGTATCTGATAGCAAGCGTATTACAAGTTTAAGGTAAAATGTAACTTATTCTCCCCATAGACTTCAATGGAGAGTGCAGAAGAAAAAGCTTACACTTATCTTTTGTGCTCTAACCAGACAGGAGTTATTAATATTTCCCATTCCAATGTTCTTCACATATAGGAAAATGTTATTTTTATTGTAAATATATATATATATATATATATATATATATATATATATCTGTATATACCTATACCTGTATATATATTCCTATAGATAAATAGGTATAGATATATATTTTTTTTAAATTACCATTATTACATATAACTGCTATACTTACTCCTCATGCAGCCACATTAATTGTCTAAGTCTGATGTATGCCGGGTGACATGTTAAAACATTAGCTGTTATACTAACTCTTCATGCAGCCACATTAATTGTCTATGACTGATATATGCCGAGTTGGTGATATACTAAAACATTAGCCTTTACACTAATCCTTGATGCAGCCGCATTAATCTGGGGTGATACTGATATTAAAGGTACAGTGTGTCCATGAAAGAGGAATTCTCTCTATTCAAATGACATCTGGTATTCATTTGCAACAAGTAACACCTATACAGTGTAATTGTTCAATTATACTTTCATAGTGTTTGGCTTCACATACTACTCACTACTCAAGGTGTACCTGATATTGGAACGTGTGGAACAAATGGACTGTGACTCTAATTAAATAAGTCATCTTTTCTTACCTGATGAATATATGGAAACTAACAACAAATAACATCTGATTGGTGATTGGGCATGCTGTTTGCTTGCTGTACTAATATATATGCATTCCATATGGAAACAAACTATATCTTGTAATAGATAAGAACTGACTAGACACTAAAAGCTGTTTTTGTATGTGGATATGCCTGCTGCTCTCAACTAATGCTGCCTTTTCATATTATCATACTAATATGCTTACATTTTGTGTGGAAGTGAATCTTAACCCTAATAATATCTAACATTTATAAGGGTGAAGAAGGATTATTAATCATAACTTTGAGGGGTAAAGTGTCTATAAAAAATCTGATAAACACTATATAGCATTGGGGAGAAATTTAACCTCTAATATGGATAATGAAGAAGCCTCTTATGTATTTACCAACTTTGAGGATGAAATATCAAGATATGAAACTGAGGAGGAAATTGTTTATACTATTGATAACTTGTTCTATGAGATTGATACATTGAGGAAAAAAGATCTAAAGCTTGAATTAGACATCAAATCATTTCTCATCTATAAGCATAATAAACGTATCCCTAGAGGTTTAAGAATCAGGAAGTTTCCATCATTCAGAGTTACTGATAATGATTTTATCAACAAATGGAATGCGATATTGGATGCTTGTTCATTTGCTCTTATCGATTTATTGATTGAATTCAAACAAAAACAGAAACAAGATCTACTACAAGAAATTAAAGAGATCCAAGAGAGGCTCAAAACAGTACGGAAAGATCCTGAATTCAAAAAATATGATAAACAATTTGAACAAAATATGATTACCTTCAGGCAAGAATTATGGGAGTTCAAGTCTAGGAAAATTGCACGTGACAAATATAATTCCGATCATAATTCTGTATATAGATGGGATCATCAAGAGAATCCCAATCGGGGAGGAAATAAATATAAAAGATGGCAGAAGAACAAAACAAAGCAATCAAAGAATGTCACTTTTTCTGACACGGAGTATGAGATTGAGTCCTCTGACTTTGAAGCTGAAGTAGAAGAACATGAACCAGCCATTCTACAAATAAGCGTAGACCAACCTGTAAAAACACAGTCAAAAAATGGACATGCAGAGACTTTAATAAATGTAAGAAAAAAACCGGAGAGGAAAACGAGGAAGAGGATTATCCACATCATCAAGACAAGAATCGGGAATATCAACAACGGAAGGAAAAGAAAAAAGTCCAGAAAAGAACTTATGTGACGAGATCAAGGGGGCAACAGAAGAAATATGCTTAGAAGAAAATAAAAATAAAAATGTCTTAAATCTATCATGTATAGAATTATCAGAAGTTGAAGTCTCAGTTCTTTTCAGGGGACTTGGCTTTGTTCCATCTCAGCATTTCAATTTATTTAACACCATTTTGGATGTTAACAGATTCGTTAGAAAATTGGTACTACGTAAACACTTTATTGATGCTGAGATCATGCAGGACCAGGATAAACTGGATACTGACACAAATGACCTAAGTGACCCAATGCAATTTACTGACATTTGTTCTATTATTAATTTGCAGGACTTACAGGTTGAAAGTGATGGTACAAGGGATGATTTGGTCAATGAATCTCATATTGATTTTAGTAGGTGTAGGAAAAAGAGTAACTTTTATCCTGTACATTCCAGATCAAATGCGATACAGGTTTTTCAAAAAGTAGTTGAAGAAAAGTTGAGGAAACTCAATGATACAACTAATACTAAGACAACAAATATGACAAAAAGAGAAAAAGAGGCACTAATAAAGCTTTCACAGGATAGTAGAATAGTGACTAGACCATCCGATAAGGGTGGAAATGTTGTGGTATTGGATAGAGTAGCATATGCTAATGAAGCACAACAACAACTCAAGGACAGGGAGGTATATTTGAAGTTGAGGGAAAATCCTACTGAACAATTTAGGAACATACTAAAAGAAATAGTCAAAATGGCAAGGTATAATAATGTTATAACTCAAGCCATTGAAGAGAGCCTTATCCCAGAATACCCAATAACACCGATATACCACTACTTTCCTAAAGTCCATAAAGATCTCACAAACCCCCCGGTCACCCGATAATTGCGGGAATAGAATCACTAAATGAACCACTATCAGAACTTATGGATAATTATCTTCAACCGCTAGTGAAAAAACTGCCTAGCTACATACAAGACACAACATCATTGCTAGTACAGCTTAAACAAATTAAGTGGAAATCTACTTATCGATTCTTTATAGCGGATGTTTCATCTCTCTACACCTCTATTCAACATGCTAAAGGGCTGGAAGCTGTAGAATATTTTTTAGAAAGATATAGCAACTACGAAAATAATACTAAATAGTTTATATTGAGCTCTATTGACTACCTTTTGACACACAATTCTTTTATGTTCGATGGGGGCTTCTATCTCCAGAGACGTGGGACTGCTATTGGGGCTAAATTTGCCCCTTGTTATGCCAACCTTTTTATGGGTTGGTGGGAGCAGTCCCACGTCTATGGAGATGGGAAACCCTATCGAGACAACATTATTCTATATGCACGATATATAGATGATTTGTTTTTGTTTTGGATTGCAGTGAAGAAACAGTCGAAAAATTCTGTACTTATCTGAATGGGAACAATAGAGGTATTAGCTTCCTAGGGGAACAAAATCAAAGTCAGATTAATTTCTTAGATATAGTAATATCAGCAAATACAGAAGAATGTGTCATTGAGACTGATCTCTTTAGAAAACCCACAGCAGGGAATACCATCCTAGAATTTACCTCGAGTCACCCCTGACATATACTTCGGGGTATTCCAAAGGGCCAATTTATACATGCAAAACGCAATTGTTCAAATCAAGATAACTATATTAAACAGGTAAATAATCTGACACAATGCTTAAAGGAAAGAGGCTACAGTGAAGATATCCTTAACAGAGCAAAAATGGAAGTTGACCTAATCCAGAGAGAACAACTCTTAGGTTATAAAAAAAGAAACAGGAGGGGAACTAAAGAGAGAACAAAATTCATTACTACATACAGTGCTCAATATGGGCAGGTATGTAATATCATCAGAGAGAGTATCCCTATCTTTGGCACTGACCCCATATTAAAGAAAATCATACAGGAAGGGTGTGAGTTCATCTCTAAAAAGGTTAAAACAATAGGCAATATCGTATCCCCCTCAGATCTACCGAGAGTGACCAAAACTTGTTGGTTAAAACAACAAAAAGGTATTTTTAAGTGTAGAAAAAACATCTGTAAAACTTGTGACTATGTAGAGGAGGGTAATACCTGTAGTTCTACCACTACTAATCAAAAACAAGGTATAAAACTCTACATTAACTGTAATACAACACATGTTATTTACCTCCTTACTTGTAGAGGCTGTTTAAAGCCTTATGTAGGTAGAACCAAGAGGGCCCTAAAAGAAAGGGTATTACAACACCTCAGATCTATTGAGGATGAGGAGTCAACAACTCCAATAGCAAAACATTTTAAGGAATTTCATAATTCCAATTCTAATCTTTTACAAGTACAGGGAATCGATCATGTGCCCAGATGGAGAAGGGGGGGTAACAGAGAGAGTAAACTGAACCTTAGGGAGGTATTTTGGATATTTACCCTTAAGACAACCATCCCTGATAGTTTAAATTTTAGGAGAGATATTGATTCGTATGTGTAGGAACTGTCCAGCAATGAAATGTCCTTTAAAAATTGTGAAGCAATGAATTAACTTTTAATTGGGCATTTATTCTTATTATGGAATTTTTTAGTAATAAGATTTTTACATAAATATAGTATAGGATTAATATTATGAGCCTCATTACATAGAAATATTTCATCCCAGATATTTTTATGTGTTCAATTAGAAGATGTAAATAGAATTAGATATAATTATAAGTAAAAAGCAATAATAATTTATAAATAACTTTTGACTGATTAATTGTATGGTCTAACAAAAATACAACTAATTATGAATTTCCCTTCTTCTTGATCTATCACATTATGCAGTACAAATGTAATTTGGATACATATATTCAACATTGTGGGTATACGAATATTAGACATTCTGTACCTTTAAATTTTTTTGAACAAACAGGTGTATAAGAAGCCGTAAATGGCCAATGCTCCTCTATTGCAGTGAACAAGTGCCGTGTGCACGAAACATGTCTGCTGAGGAGCACGGCTATACACTGTATACCCCTATTACTCTTATTGCATGATTTTAACCACGTTTGGAAATAAAAAGACTTTTATATTTTTTTATAAAACTTGTCTACTACTGGTGCTTTGGATCTACCTGTGTATACTTGTATCGCTCTGTGGCGCTCAGGACGGAAGCGCATCCATCAAGCACAGCTGACAGGCAAGCCGACGTGTAAACATCACACCCACTCTCCAATGTGCCGTATGCCGGGTCCCGGAACAAGAGGGAGCGCACTGCTCAACATTGTTGTTTTATCAATATATATATATATAATACAAACTTTTTCTATGTGGAGAACACAGGGATGTAAAATATGCTTCGATTTTCGTGCTTTGGGGCCTATCTATCAAACTCCGAATGCTTGATGGCCAGAAACACCAGTTATGAAGCAGCTGTCTAAAGACCGCTGCTCCATAACCCTGTCTGCCTGCTCTGACAGGAACCGCCGCAATTCAACCCGAACGACTACGATCGCGTTGATTGACAGCTCCCTGCAAATCTGCAGGTGGCACCATTGCACCAGCAGCTATTGTGAGCTGCTGGTGCAATGTTAAATGCAGAAAGCGTATTGCTCTCCGCATTTAGCGAGGTCTTGTGGACCTGATCTGCACTGTCGGATCAGGTCCGCAAGACCTTTTATAAATAGAGGCCTTTAAGTCTAATGTGTGTTTTCCGTGTGTGAAGAACATTGGAATATAAAACATGTACAGTAAATATACAGTAAAACATAAATACATATATACACACATACATACACATATTTGCAGTTAAACACCTTGTCATATACCTTTGAGCCCTTATAACTTTTCTTTTTTTAATATTTATATGAATATTTTTTTAATCAAAAAGTGTTTATATGAGTGTAACTGCAATTTTGAATGTATTTATGTTGTGATTAGTGCAACTTTTTCTCAACTCACTTATCTTTACGCAATCTTTTAAGTCGTGCTAACTCAAAGAGTAAATCGCAATTGCGCTCTCTCTTTTGCGTTTACTTTCAACTTGTAGTACGAGCACTCTTCCTATCAGGCCCAAAAAGCAGCCAAAGGGGCATATTTATCAAAGTGCGAGCGGACATTATACGATATAGCGTATCATGTCCGCTGCACATCGATAAATGCCGACAGCATATGCTGTCAGCATTTATCATTGCACCAGCAGTTCTTGTGAACTTTTTGTGCAATGCCGCCCCCTGCATATTTGCGGCCAATCGGCTGCTAGCAGGGTGTGTCAATCAACCCGATCATATTCTATCGGGTTGATTTCTGTCCGCCGCCTCAGAGCAGGCAGACAAGTTATGGAGCAGCGTTTTTTAGACCGCTGCTTCATAACCTCTGTTCCTGGCGAGCCTGAAGGCTCGCTGGAAACAGGGGACATCCAGCTCCATTCAGAGCTTGATAATTCGTTCCCAAAGCCTGATCTGGCTTGCACACAAAAGTTAGCGCAACACTTGTAATCTAGAAATGTGTGATAAAGTGAGCGCTAGAAAGCTTAAAAGGATTGTAGGGAAGTGGGTGTGTTAAAATAGTAATTTATTACAGATATTAAAATAGTACAATATATTACATACACATTAAAAAGGTTATTATAGTCTGCCTATACTCTCCATGGATCCATGAGAACAAATGTAAAAATAAAAATATGAATAAAAATAGATATCTAAAATGAGAGATATAGTGTTACCTATATCTATATTGCCCTTAACAGCAAAATATTGTCTTAGATCGTTACTGTGTATGATCTAAGAGATATAGTTGAGCACAAATATTCGTATTAAATACTCAAAGTATGATAATGAGGTATTGTCGTGATAATATACGATACAAATGTGAATGAAATCGTAAATACAACATCAAATTAATAAAACTTGTGAATAAAATTGTAAATGCAACATCAAATGGATAAAAGACAATTCTGATATAAATCAAGTGACCGGATGGTGCCGGTTAGATGTGAAAAAAAATGTGAAAAAAAATGTGAAAAAAAATGTGGAAAAAAGGGGGGGTGTCTCTCGAAGACAATAGTCTCTAAAAATAAAATAGTCTTTGTAACAAACACAATAGTCCAAAATCCGTGAGTAGGTTTATGTGAAGAAGATCCTAGATGATTCACTCCAAAGGAAACTTGGATGATTAACTCCAATAACAAAAATTCTTTCCAAAAATTTGCAAAAATACTCAAAACTCTTTCCAAACTCGCAAAAATAACTTGGGTGACTGTGACGTGAAATTTAAAGAGAGAAATATTTGTGAAAAAATCAAGGGAAATTGTAATAGTGCAGCGTATAAATCCAAAATCCTCCTCCTAAATCTGTGGGTAAAAGATATATACAATAGTGTAATAACGTTTAAATATGGTATAGTAGAATCAGAAATGTGCTCACCAGTTTGTCGACGCGTTTCGGCCCTCCTAGGCCTTTCTCGAGACAACTAATCTAGCCCTATGTATTTGAATTTGTCATACAGCAATAGCATCAGCGGGACCTGAAGATTTGTCTTTCATTTAAAAAAAACTAACGCCTAGATTTAGAGTTCTGCATTAGCCATCAAAAGCAGCGTTCAGGGGTCCTAATGCTGCTTTTTACTGCCCGCTGGTATTTAAAGTCAGCCAGGAAAGGGTCTAACGCTCACTTCCAAGCTGCGACTTTTCCATACCGCAGATCCCCTTATGCCAATTGCGTAGCCTATCTTTTCAATGGGATCTTCCTAACGCCGGTATTTAGAGTCTTGGCAGAAGTGAGCATTAGACCCTCTACCGACAAGACTCCAGCCACAGAAAAAAGTCAGTAGTTAAGAGCTTTCTGGGCTAATGCTGGTTTATAAAGCTCTTAACTACTGTGCTCTAAAGTACACTAACACCCATAAACTACCTATGTACCCCTAAACCAAGGTCCCCCCACATCGCCGCACTATAATACATTTTTTTAACCCCTAATCTGCCGACCGCACACCGCCGCCACCTACATTATCCCTATGTACCCGTAATCTGCTGCCCATAACATCGCCGACACCTACATAATATTTCTTAACCCCTAATCTGCCCCCCCAACGTCGCCGCTACCTACCTACACTTATTAACCCCTAATCTGCCGACCGGACCTAGCCGCTACTCTAATAAATGTATTAACCCCTAAACCGCCTCACTCCCGCCTCAAAAACCCTATAATAAATATTATTAACCACTAATCTGCCGTCACTAACATCGCCGACACCTAACTTCAAGTATTAACCCATAATCTGCCGACCGGACCTCGCCGCTACTCTAATAAATGTATTAACCCCTAAAGATAAGTCTAACCCTAACCCTAACACCCCCTAAATTAAATATAATTTTAATCTAACAAAATAAATTAAATATTATTAACTAAAGTCTTCCTATTTAAAACTAAATACTTACCTGTAAAATAAACCCAAATATAGCTACAATATAACGAATAATTATATTGTAGATATTTTAGGATTTATATTTATTTTACAGGCAACTTTGTATTTATTTTAACTAGGTACAATAGTTATTAAAAATAGTTATTTACTATTTAATAGCTACCTAGTTAAAATAATTACAAAATTACCTGTAAAATAAATCCTAACCTAAGTTACAATTAAACCTAACACTACACTATCAATAAATTAATTAAATCAATTAACTACAAGTACCTACAATTAAATAAACTAAACTAAATTACAAAAACAAACAAACACTAAATTACAAAAAATAAAAAAAGATTACAAGAATTTTAAGCTAATTACACCTACTCTAAGCCCCCTAATGAAATAACAAAGCCCCCAAAATAAAAAAATTCCCTACCCTAATCTAAATTAAAATAGTTAACAGCTCTATTACCTTACCAGCCCTTAAAAGGGCTATTTGCAGGGCATGCCCCAAAGAAATCAGCTCTTTTGCCTGTAAAGAAAACACAATACCACCCCCCAACATTACAACCCACCACCCACATACCCCTTCGCTAACCCGAACCCCCCTTAAATAAACCTAACACTACCCCCCTTTAGATCTCCCTACCTTGAGTCGTCTTCACTCAGCCGAGCACCGATGGACCAAAAGAAGACATCCAGAGCGGCAGAAGTCTTCATCCTATCAGGGCAGAAGAGGACATCCAGACCGGCAGACATCTTCATCCAAGCGGCATCTTCTATCTTCATCCATCCGACGAGGAGCGGCTCCATCTTCAAGACCTCCGGCGCGGAACATCCTTTTCCTACCAACGACTACTGACGAATGAAGGTTCCTTTAAGTGACGTCATCCAAGATTGAACTTGATTCAATCAGCCAATCAGATTTTGCCTACTTTAATTCCGATTGGCTGATAGAATCCTATCAGCCAATCGGAATTCGAGGGACGCCATCTTGGATGACGTCACTTAAAGGAACCTTCTTTCGTTGGTAGTCGTCGGTAGGAAGAGGATGTTCCACACCGGAGGTCTTGAAGATGGAGCTGCTCCTCGTCGGATGGATGAAGATAGAAGATGCCGCTTGGATGAAGCTGTCTGCCGGTCCGGATGTCCTCTTCTGCCCGGATAGGATGAAGACTTCTGCCGCTCCGGATGTCTTCTTTTGGTCCATCGGTGCTCGGCTGAGTGAAGACGACTCAAGGTAGGGAGATCTTCAGGGGGGTAGTGTAAGGTTTATTTAAGAGGGGTTTGGGTTAGAGTAGGGGTATGTGGGTGGTGGGTTGTAATGTTGGGGGGTGGTATTGTGGGGGGTTTTTACAGGCAAAAGAGCTGATTTCTTTGGGGCATGCCCCGCAAAAAGCCCTTTTAAGGGCTGGTAAGGTAATAGAGCTGTTAACTATTTTAATTTAGATTAGGGTAGGGAATTTTTTTATTTTGGGGGGCTTTGTTATTTTATTAGGGGGCTTAGAGTAGGTGTAATTAGCTTAAAATTCTTGTAATCTTTTTTTATTTTTTGTAATTTAGTGTTTGTTTGTTTTTTGTAATTTAGTTTAGTTTATTTAATTGTAGATACTTGTAGTTAATTGATTTAATTTATTTATTGATAGTTTAGTGTTAGGTTTAATTGTAACTTAGGTTAGGATTTATTTTACAGGTAATTTGGTAATTATTTAACTAGGTAGCTATTAAATAGTAAATAACTATTTAATAGCTATTGTACCTAGTTAAAATAAATACAAAGTTGCCTGTAAAATAAATATAAATCCTAAAATAGCTACAATATAATTATTTGTTATATTGTAGCTATATTAGGGTTTATTTTACAGGTAAGTATTTAGTTTTAAATAGGAAGACTTTAGTTAATAATATTTAATTTATTTAGTTAGATTAAAATTATATTTAATTTAGGGGGGTGTTAGGGTTAGGGTTAGACTTAGCTTTAGGGGTTAATACATTTATTAGAGTAGCGGCGAGGTCCGGTCGGCAGATTAGGGGTTAATACTTGAAGTTAGTTGTCAGCGATGTTAGGGGGGCAGATTAGGGGTTAATGCTATTTATTATAGGGTTTGCGAGGCGGGAATGCGGCGGTTTAGGGGTTAATACATTTATTATAGTGGCGACGAGGTCCGGTCGGCAGATTAGGGGTTAATAAGTGTAGGTAGGTAGCGGCGATGTTGGTGGCGCCAGATTAGGGGTTAAGAAATATAATATAGGGGTCGGCGATATTAGGGGCAGCAGATTAGGGGTACATAGCTATAATGTAGGTTGCGGCGGTGTCCAGAGAGACAGATTAGGGGTTAATAATATAATGCAGGGGTCAGCGATAGTGGGGGCGGCAGATTAAGGGTTAATAAGTGTAAGGTTCTGGGTGTTTAGACTCGAGGTACATGTTAGGGTGTTAGGTGCTGCGTTAGGAGCTTAACGCTGCTTTTTTGCAGGTGTAGGTTTTTTTTTCAGCCCAAACTGCCCCATTGTTTCCTATGGGGATATCGTGCACGAGCACGTTTTTCCAGCTAGCCGCTACCGTAAGCAACGCTGGTATTGAGAGTTGAAGTGGCAGTAAATATGCCTGTACGCTCCCTTTTTGGAGCCTAACGCAGCCCTTCAGAGAACTCTAAATACCAGCCTTATTTAAAAGGTGCGGGGGGAAAAAAACACGTGTAGCTAACGCACCCCTTTGGCCACAAAACTCTAAATCTAGGCGTAAAACTTTTATGACATGACACTTTGTAAACAGAGTTTTCTCACAAATACAGCAAAATAGGATATTTGGAACATATTTCCTCAAAACGTATATTTTCAGTACATAATCACCTGATATTTAAAGAGTAAATCCACAGAAAATTACATTGTCTTGTCAAGGGGACTGAGGGCTCGATGATTGAAAGCTCTCTGGGCTGGCGTGATTATTAAAGAATGCTCGCCAGTCCTTCTATTTCCCTTGTGAAATGATCTAAAGCCATTTTTTACCCTGAAAACAGGGTGTCTTGCTAAGGGGCGTATACTGCATTTTCATATGAAATGTGCACAACAAAATTCGTATTTTAAACATTATACAAAACAAATATTTGAATCATTCACACAAAAATAAGCAGGGAAAAATTGTATTGTTAAGGTGCATCAAAAATCGTAACAAAATTCTTCACCAAAAATTGTATGTTAACAAAAACGTAAAATTAGTATCTAATTTACACAGGAATAAATCAAATTAAATATTCACAGCGTAAATTGTAATTGTAGTACACTGAATGTGCAAAAATCAAACAGAAATTTGAATTTATAAATACAAAATGTAAAGAGTAATTGTTGTGTTTTTGTAAAATGGGCTGAACATGGGTGTTCCATGGGCGTATATGAAAATGTCTCACTAATCCCAGCGTAATTCTATAAAGATTTTCGCACTGCAGATATCACAGTTTTTTCTCGCCAACTAAAAGGTGGCGAGCTTTTGTCAAAACAATACGAACACTTATAACCCCAATAGAAAAACAAATGCATACGAACATATAGGCGAATGTAAGATGCTATAAGCAGAAAGCAGCGTAATGTGAGTTATATTGGTTGCAGGATTTTAATTTTAAAGTGCTCCCCCTGCTCTCTGCTAACTTCGCACTAAGGAGCGAAGTTTCCCTATCCAGCGAGCTCCATTACTTTTAATAGGAGCCATCTCGCAACTCGCAGGGACTGCCCCTTTTTTACGATCATTGCACCGGGGCAGCCCGGCGAGTGTCAGCGAGAAAATAAGGTTTGAGCTGGCGAACAATATATCATCGAGCCCTGAGTGAGTGCGACAACAGTGGAAAAAGGAGTTGATGATGAAAATGTTTTTTTTTTTACTCTAGAGAGCACAGTTATTAACATATAATTTTCAGTTTCTCAAGATACTTTCTCAGGTACATTATGTTCATGAGAATTTTCATGCTACTGCTCTGTGTAAAATGCAAATGCAATTCCAAAAAAATACATTTCCACTGCATTTTAATACACAATGATACAATGATAAATGATTAAAGGTACCAGGAAATTGACATCATAAAAAAATAATTTAGGAGTTCAAAAACCCTTTTTAGCTATGAAAATATACACATGTAACAGACTCTCAATGGCTAAAACTAATATTATAAAAAATAGTAGAAAGTAACTATTTATCTCTCTTTTAATACTCTAATCTCTCTCTCTCTCTCTCTCATTACTCTAATCTCTCTCTCTCTCATTACTAATCTCTCTCTTGCTCTCTCTCATTACTCTAATCTCTCTCTCACTCTTATTACTCTAATCTCTCTCTCACTCTCATTAATTTAATCTCTCTCGCTCGCTCTCACTCTCTCATTACTCTAATCTCTCTCTCTTGCTCTCTCTCCTTACTCTAATCTCCCTCTTTTTCATTACCCTAATCTCTTTCTCTCATTACTCTTATTTATCTCTCGCTCTCTCTCACTCTCATTACTCTATTCTCTCTCTCGCTCTCTCTCTCTTATTACTCTAATCTCTCTCTCTCTCTCTCATTACTCTAATCTCTCGCACTCGCTCTCTTTATCATTGCTCTAATCTCTCTTATTACACTAATGTCTCTCACACTCTTATTACTCTAATCTCTCTCTCTCATTACTCTAATCTCTCTCTCACTCTCATTACTCTAATCTCTCTATTGCTCTCTCTCATTACTCTAATCTCTCTCTCTCACTACCCTAATCTCTCTCTCACTCTCATTGCTATAATCTCTCTCATTACTCTAATCACTCTCTCTCTCTCTGTCTCATAACTCTAATCTCTCTCTCATTACTCTAATCTCTCCTTCTAACCATCTCTGTGTCTAATTACTCTAATCTCTCTCTGTGTCTCATAAATCTAATCTCTCTCTCACTCTCTCTGTCTCATAACTCTAATCTCTCTCTCGCTCTCTCTCTCTATCTTTACCCTACTGTCTCTCTCTCTCACTCCAATCTCTTTCTCACTCTAATCTCTTTCTCGCTCTCTCTCATTACTCTAATCTCTCTCTCTCTCTCTCTCTCTCTCTCTCTCTCTCTCTAATCACTCTAATCTTTCTCTCTCTTTCTTATTACTCTAATCTCTCTCTATTTTTTAACCATAATCTCTCTCTTGCTCTCATTACTATAATCTATCTCTCTCTCTCTCTTTACTTTAATCTCTCTCTCGCTCTCTCTCTCATTACTCTAATCTCTCTCTCTCTCAATACTCTAATTTCTCTCGCTTTTTACTCTAATCTCTATCTCTCTCTCATTATTCTAATCTCTCTCGCTCTCTCTCTCATTACTCTAATCTCTCTCTCGCTCTCACTCTCTCATTACTCTAATCTCTCTCTCTCACTCTCTCTCCTTACTCTAATCTCTCTCTTTGTCATTACCCTAATCTCTTTCTCTAATTACTCTAATATCTCTCTCACTCTCCCTCTCATTACTCTTATTTATCTCTCGCTCTCTCTCTCTCACTCTCATTACTCTATTCTCTCTCTCACTCTCTCTCTCATTACTCTAATCTCTCGCTCTTGCTCTCTCTTTTATTACCCTAATCTCTATCACAATCTCATTACTCTAATCTCTCTCTCTCATTACTCTTATCTCTCTCTCTCTCTCTCTCTCTCATTACTCTAATCTCTCTCTCACTCTCATTACTCTAATCTCTCTCTCACTCTCATTACTCTAATCTCTCTCTCACTCTCATTACTCTAATCTCTCTCTCTCATTACCCTAATCTCTCTCTCATTCTCATTACTCTAATCTCTCTCTCATTACTCTAATCTCTCTCTCTCTCTCTCTCTCTCTCTCTCTCTCTCTGTCTCATAACTCTAATCTCTCTCTCTCATTACTCTAATCTCTCCTTCTAACCCTCTCTGTGTCTCATTACTCTAATCTCTCTTTCTCTGTCTCATAACTCTAATCTCTCGCTCTCTTGCTCTCTCTCTCTATCTTTACTCTACTCTCTCTCTCACTCCAATCTCTCTCTCACTTTAATCTCTTTCTCACTCTCTCTCATTACTCTAATCTCTCTCTCTCTCTAATTACTCTAATCTTTCTCTCTCTTTCTTATTTCTCTAATCTCTCTCTCTTTTAACTCTAATCTTTCTCTCGCTCTCATTATTCTAATCTCTCTCTCTTTACTCTAATCTCTCTCTCGCTCTCTCTCTTATTACTTTAATCTCTCTCCCTCATTACTCTAATCTCTCTCATTACTCTAATCTCTCTCGCTTTTTACTCTAATCTCTATCTCTCTCTCTTTCTTGCTCTCTCTCTCATTACTCTAATCTCTCTCTCGCTCTCACTCTCTCATTACTCTAATCTCTCTCTCTCGCTCTCTCTCCTTACTCTAATCTCTCTCTTTGTCAATACCCTAATCTCTTTCTCTCATTACTCTAATATCTCTCTCGCTCTCTCTCTCTCATTACTCTTATTTATCTCTCGCTCTCTCTCTCACTCTCATTACTCTATTCTCTCTCTCTCTCTCACTCTCTCTCTCATTACTCTAATCTCTCGCTCTCTCTCTTATTACCCTAATCTCTCTCACACTCTCATTACTCTAATCTCTCTCTCTCTCATTACTCTTATCTCTCTCTCTCTTATTACTCTAATATCTCTCTCACTCTCATTACTCTAATCTCTCTCTCACTCTCATTACTCTAATCTCTCTCTCTCTCATTACTCTAATCTCTCTCTCTCTGTCTGTCTCATAACTCTAATATCTCTCTCTCTCTCATTACGCTAATCTCTCCTTCTAACCCTCTCTGTGTCTCATTGCTCCCTCTCTCATTACTCTAATCTCTCTCTCTCATTACTCTAATCTCTCTCGCTTTTTACTCTAATCTCTCTCTCTCTCTCTCTCATTATTCCAATCTCTCTCTCTCTCTCTCTCATTCTCTAATTCTCTCATTACTCTAATCTCTCTCTCTCGCTCTCTCTCCTTACTCTAATCTCTCTCTTTGTCATTACCCTAATCTCTTTCTCTCATTACTCTAATATCTCTCTCGCTCTCTCTCTCATTACTCTTATTTATCTCTCGCTCTCTGTCTCTCACTCTCATTACTCTATTCTCTCTCTCTCACTCTCATTACTCTATTCTCTCTCACTCTCTCTCTCATTACTCTAATCTCTCGCTCTCGCTCTCTCTCTTATTACCCTAATCTCTCTCACACTCTCATTACTCTAATCTCTCTCTCTCATTACTCTTCTCTCTCTCATTACTCTAATCTCTCTCTCACTCTCATTACTCTAATCTCTCTCTCTCTCTCTCTCTCTCTCTCTCTCTCTCTCTCATTACTCTAATCTCTCTCATTACCCTAATCTCTCTCACTCTTATTACTCTAATCTCTCTCTCTCATTACTCTAATCTCTCTCTCTCTCTGTCTCATAACTCTAATCTCTCTTTCTCATTACTCTAATCTCTCCTTCTAACCCTCTCTGTGTCTCATTACTCTAATCTCTCTCTCTGTCTCATAACTCTAATATCTCTAATCTCTCTTTCTCTCTCTCTCTATCTTTACTCTACTCTCTCTCTCACTCCAATCTCTCTCTCACTTTAATCTCTTTCTCACTTTCTCTCATTACTCTAATCTCTCTCTCTCTAATTACTCTAATCTTTCTCTCTCTTTCTTATTACTCTAATCTCTCTTTTTTAACTCTAATCTCTCTCTCGCTCTCATTACTCTAATCTCTCACTCTTTACTCTAATCTCTATCTCGCTCTCTCTCTCATTACTCTAATCTCTCTCTCTCATTAATTAAAAATATATCTTACAGCGCTCAAAATATCTCAATATTGCCTTTTGATAATGGGGTACCTAGCTACCCCTGAAATAGAATATGTAGTGATAGAATATCAAAAAAGCACCTATCTAGAGGCTATGAGAAGTGGGTTAGATCTTAAGAGTGTTATCTCCTATCAAGTGTATGTGTAAACCAATATTATTTGAAGTATGGGTAATCTAACAATTTAGGTTAACAATTTGACAAGTTTAATATCTACATATAATTGATTTTACATACAATTAAAAATATGGATCCATGTATATATTACAAATATTGTACAAAATAAAACAATGAATGACAGTAAGTAACAATTGTTTGATGTTGACAAATGATTAAAAATATGGTAACAATGAATAGCATATATTTGATATTATAACAATGGTTGTTTAAAATAACTATATAATACTCTTTGAATAATATGTTGATGATTAGAAGATGTTAATTTTCTTAAAAAATCCTTAAAACATGGTGCAGGTGTATGGTACTAGTTAGATAATCGATTGATTTATCTTTTATCCTTTAAATAATATGTCCTCCTTTGATAAGAAAAAAGTTTTTAAATGATATGTCCTCCTCAGTGAAAAATATTTTTTGTGGATAGATTACGTGAAAAAATACGTGAAATAAAAATATGTGGATCAAAAATAAAAAATAAAAATTCAAAATTCAAAATTAAAATGTTTTGTAATCGAAAGTTAGTGGTAGTCAAAAATCAATTAAGAGAAAGTGTGTAAGGTTCAAATCCTTTATCCAATAGTTATTTAGTGTTTCAAGTGTGGATGTGGTGTTGCTGGTGATGGTTTCAAATCCTCCTTTCCTTTCTGACAAATACTTTTGTAGTATTATTTGTAGTAAGAGACTTTATCTTCATAAAATCTAAAAACAATAAAACAACATAGTGCAATATTGCTATATAAATGAAATAAACAATGAAATAATGCTCACCAAATACTGTCAACGCGTTTCGGCCTCTCAATTAGGCCTTTTTCAAGACTATATTTTCTGGTGAGATGTGGTGGCTATTTAAAGTATATGCTACCAATCATAGGGTCATGATTTTGGCGCCAAAAAACGCTATTTTGACCTGACCCGGATATTCTCTTGTAATTCCTCTTACGTTTTATGTTTATAAACTTCTATTTTGTTTAACTGTTGTTTTTAATTCTTATTATTATTGCCTTTTATAGTGTGGTACTTTTTTACATTTGATCTGATAGTTTTTGTATATTTCGTTGGTTAGATTTTCATTCGTTAGACCAGATGTTTATCTCTGAATGGGACTATTAGAAGCAGAAAGTCTGTTTGATTAGTTCCGTTCCTTTCGTTGAACCGGATGTTTGTGTCTGGACTAAACCGGAAGTATCGAAGGTAAGAAGTGACGTCATTATGTATTGCGTCATTTCCAGTCTGCTTCATGTTTACAAACACTGCCGGTTACTATGACGATACCTCCGATATTTTGTTTTACAAAGGTGCCAATTAGTTAACGGAGATTTCTTATTAGGTTTGGTATTTAAAAATTGTTCTATGGATGCCTTCAATCAGATTTTGGAAGAGATTAAATACATTAATGACATTTATCTTAATATGCTAAAAAATTATAAATTTAAAATAAAAAAAATTTAAAGTTACAAATTTAAAAATTAAATAGACTCCTATGAGTTAGTTATTAAAAATGGGTATAAAATATATATATTATATTATACATTCAATTATGATGAAATAAATACTCCATTAAAACTTATTTGTGCAAATTAAAAAGAACTGTTAAAATGAGTTTCCTAGAATATGAACTCTCTAACATAATGTTTCATTACTAAGGTCCTGAATTCAACTAGTATCTGAATGCTTTAAATTTGACTGTGGTTATAGTATCTAGATAGTCTGGTCCACTGATTGTTGTATCTCGTATATTAGATAAGGAGTTTATTGTGTTCTATTTGGTTATCTCGAATGTGATGGGATGTGACTACCATTATACTCTGTATAGGTATCCAAAAGATAGTGTTTTTTCTATTGACAGTGTTATTACACCTAAAGAGATATTTATACTTCGTCTTGTATTGGTGTTTAAATACCTAGTGACATAGAGCCTTAGGAGCTAGTATGAAGATACATGCTGGTTGGCTATGTGTCATCTTACAGATTTTGTGTAATTTTATCTCAGGTTTTATCATTTTAAGTTGAGTAAGTGTGAGTGGTCTTCTCTATTATTCAACCCCCTAGGGTGTAAGCTATCCATGTCAAAAATCCATCTGGATTCGGCAGTTAGTAGACTTTTTTCGTAGTTGCCTCCTCTCCAATTTGGTTTAACTATTTGTACTCCTGTGTAATGGAAATCTTTCTTGTTTCCCTGGTGATAATTCGTAAAGTGTCTATATAGTGCAGTCTCTGTGTTTTTGTGTTTTACTTTCAGTAGGTGCTCCCTAATTCTATCTTTAAGGACTCGGGATGTTTGTCCTATATACTGGAGCCCAAAAATACACCAAATCAGATAGATAACTCCTTTGCTGGTACATGTTATCAGGTCATTGATCTTATATTTGACCTTTGTGTTATGCGAGAAAAATTCCCTCGTCTTGATGCCTCTCTTGCATGCTTTTCAACCCAAACAGGGAAAAAAAACTTTAATTTCCTTTCCAAATACATCCCTGGTTTTGTTCCCTATGTTTCTCGGTATACTTGGTGATAGTTTGTTCTTTAAATTTTCTGTTTTCTTATATATAAAGACTGGTCGGGCAGTTAGCTTATCTCCTAACACCTCGTCGTCTTTCAAAAGTGGCCAGTGCTTCTCTATAATTTTCTCCACAGTTCTTCTGTTTTCATTGAACTCTGTAATGAAAGGAATGGTAAGGCGATCCTCTTCTGGATTTATGTTTGTTTTTTTGGGTTTGTATATTAGGAGTTCTCTCCTATCCGTCTGTCGTACTTCTTCAATGTTCATATTTAGACTTTCTTCATCATATCCTCTTTCCAAAAATTTTTCTTTTAAGACGGTTGCTTGTTCCTCCCACTTATCTGGGTTGGAACAGTTCTTTTTGAGCCTTAGGAATTGTCCTTTCGGTATATTAGTTTTCCATCTTTCGAGGTAGCAGCTTGCTTTATGTATGTAGTTGTTGCAGTCCACTTCCTTAAAGAAAGTGGACGTCTCTAATTTACCATTCACTATCTCAATTCTGAGATCCAAAAAAGTAATTTCTTTTCTGCTCATTTCATACGTGAATGTGAGATTCTTGGTGTTATTGTTCATGACTTTAATTGTATGTTGTAGGTCATCCATGGAACCTTTCCATATCATGATTATATCATCAATATATCTATTGTAGAGGACCAGGTCCGCGCTTGCTGGGCAAGATTCCCAGAAAATCAATTCCCAGTGGCCCATATACAAATTAGCATAACTAGGCGCGAACCTGGTCCCCATAGCTGTTCCGCATACTTGCTTGTAAAAAATCCCATTATTAGAGAAATAATTGTGCGTAAGGATATATTGTATCCCATCCAGGATGAATTGTCTTTGTAATTCTGGTAGTTCATCATCTTTTTCCAGGAAAAAATTGACTGCCTCCACCCCACCCTGGTATATAGGGACGCTACGTCACACGTCACCAGTATGTAATTGTCTTCCCATTCTATACCCTCCAATATATTTAGTATCTGGGTAGAATCCCTCAGATACGATGGTAATTTAGTTACATATTTTTGTAACTTCCTATCCACATATTCCGATAGGTTACTTGAAAGGCTTCCTATCCCCGAGATTATTGGTCGTCCCGGAGGTCGTTCTAGGGATTTGTGCACTTTTGGGAGGTAGTAAAATACTGGGGTTATAGGATGTTTAATACTGATGTATTTAAACTCCTTATCGTTGAGTACTCCAATTTCATGTGCATCTCCCAAAATTAAGTCCAAGTTCCTTTTGGAACTTTCTATGGGGTTTCCTTTCAGGATTTCGTAGGTGTTTTGGTCCGATAGGATTCTGCTACATTCTTCCTCATAATCAGTTTTGTTTAGGATGGCAATGCCCCCGCCTTTATCCTCCGGTTTTATAACCAGATTAAAGTTCTTTTCAAGGGACTTGATGGTACTCATCTGTTCCTTCGAGATGTTTTGCTTATGGTTGTTTAAGCTCTTTTGTTTTATATTCCTTATCTCATTGCATATTATTGTTTCGAAAGTCTCTATGGTGTTGCCTTTACTGGCAACCGGATAGAAGTTGGATCTGGGTTTTAGATCTGTGTGTAAATATGGACTGTTACTGCTATTTCCATTTTGAGACGTGTAGCTTTCTAGCGGAGACTTCATAAAATGTCTTTTTAGTGTCAGTTTCCTGACCAGTTCTTTCGCATTTATGAAGGTATTAAACTTGTTTAGCCCTTTTGAAGGGGCAAACGAAAGGCCATAGTTTAAAACTGAGGATTCTTTTTCAGTGAGTTCTTTGGAACTTAAATTGAATATGCCTTTGTTCTGAGGGTTAGTGGAAATTGGGGGACCATTGATTTCTTTTTTATTAATTTTTCTTCCCCCTCTCTTTCCCCTATGGGTTTTCTTTTTTCTGTTTGTGTTTGTAGCTCTCCTTGGTAGGAGTTCTTTCTTTTTGTTGAGCCCCTTTCTGGATCTTTGGTTACTTTGTGTGCTATCCCTAAAAAATGCCCTGAACCTGATGCTCTTGATTGTTCATTGTTACTTATGTTTGATGGTTGTTTTCCCTGTGTTACTTGGGGGATTTTCCTATTTATGTTAGTTTTAGGTTCTGTTTGGTTCATCAGGGAGTGGTTATTGTTATTGGTTTGATGTGAATTCTGTCTGTATTCTCTTCTATTGTGATTGTGTGTCTGATTATAATCATATTGTCTTTGGGATCTATCTTGTTCCCAAAATGTATTGGGGTCTTCTCTGTAATTATCATAATGTCTCCTATTTGATCTTGGATATTGTCTATAATAAGGGTATTCTTGACCTCTATTGTAATATTGACGTGGGGGTGAGTAATAATCTTGGTTATTATTCCTGGCGTAATATCCCCTCTTGTATGGTGTGTCTGAAACTTGTCTATGATTATATTGATGTTGGTTCTCTCTATTCTGATATGAATGTTGTCCATTGTAATCCCAACCCCTTCTCTGTCTGTGATGACCAAATGTTGTCCTAGGGGTCCTATTATTAATTCTTGTATCTGATCCCTGATGCCATCAATTAGACCTTGGTGTGTATTCTTGATTCCAAGGTGTGTGATTCCGTGTGTGTTCTCTATGATTGAGATTGTAATATTCACTATTTTCATCTTCTATTAGTAATTTTTGTTTTTGTCTCCTCCCCCTATGTGTAACCTGAACCCATTCTCCCTCTTTAGAAATATCTGCATTTGTATCCTCCTTGGTGTCATTTGTCATCTCCTCAGATGTTTGGTGACTAATCTGTTCCTTATGGTTCTTTAACAGTTCTAATTCTCTGTTTAGTTTCTTAGATTTTTTGTTAGTGATATCCTCTCTGACCTTAGTTACCTTTTTTGTTAAACTTTCTTTTCTTTCTAAAAAATCTTTGGATTCAAGTATGAATCCTTCAGGTCCAATGAGGTTATCTTCAGTATTTTTTATATCAATATCAACTTTCGCTAAAATAGATTCTCTGTAGTCTATAATTGATTGCATGAGTTTCCTTGAGGATTCTGTGAGAATCTCTGCCCATTTCGTAAGAAAACTTGAGTCCTCTGATTGGAAGGCACAATCCTTTTTAATGACTAGCCCCTTTGGAATTATATTAAATTCTAAACATTTCTTCAGAAAAGAAATCTCCGCTTTAAATTTGACCTCTTGTATTAGTAATTGTTCTAAGTTTTTGAATATTGTTACATAATCTAAATTCTCTGTGTTGATAATGTCTGAATTGGTGATAGAGTAATTTATATCTAGAGTTATGTCTTGTCTGATGGATTTGGTAACTTCCATATTTACGTTAGGTGATAATTAGTGTGAGTTTCTCCCACTGAAATGTTCAAATTATGTTAAAAATAATAATTATATTCTTATAACCCAGATGAGCTGCTGTTTGATTGCTAGGATTAGAGAGACCAATTGATTAAAAATATATCTTACAGCGCTCAAAATATCTCAATATTGCCTTTTGATAATGGGGTACCTAGCTACCCCTGAAATAGAATATGTAGTGATAGAATATCAAAAAAGCACCTATCTAGAGGCTATGAGAAGTGGGTTAGATCTTAAGAGTGTTATCTCCTATCAAGTGTATGCGTAAACCAATATTATTTGAAGTATGGGTAATCTAACACTTTAGGTTAACAATTTGACAAGTTTAATATCTACATATAATTGATTTTACATACAATTAAAAACATGGATCCATGTATATATTACAAATATTGTACAAAATAAAACAATGAATGACATTAAGTAACAATTGTTTGATGTTGACAATTGATTAAAAATATGGAAACAATGAATAGCATATATTTGATATTAAAACAATGGTTGTTTAAAATAACTATATAATAATCTTTGAATAATATGTTGATGATTAGAAGATGTTCATTTTCTTAAAAAATCCTTAAAACATGGTGCAGGTGTATGGTACTAGCTAGATAATCGATTGATTTATCTTTTATCCTTTAAATAATATGTCCTCCTTTGATAAGAAAAAAGTTTTTAAATGATATGTCCTCCTCAGTGAAAAAAAATTTTTGTGGATAGATTTCGTGAAAAAATACATTAAATAAAAATATGTGGATCAAAAATAAAAAATAAAAATTAAAAATTCAAACTTAAAATGTTTTGTAATCCAAAGTTAGTGATAGTGAAAAATCAATTAAGAGAAAGTGTGTAAGGTTCAAATCCTTTATCCAATAGTTATTTAGTGTTTCAAGTGTGGATGTGGTGTTGCTGGTGATGGTTTCAAATCCTCCTTTCCTTTCTGACAAATACTTTTGTAGTGTTATTTGTAGTAAGAGACTTTATCTTCATAAAACCTAAGAACAATAAAACAACATAGTGCAATATTGCTATATAAATGAAATAAACAATGAAATAATGCTCACCAAATACTGTCAACGCGTTTTGGCCTCTCAATTAGGCCTTTTTCAAGACTATATTTTCTGGTGAGATGTGGTGGCTATTTAAAGTATATGCTACCAATCATAGGGTTGTGATTTTGGCGCCAAAAAACGCTATTTTGACCTGACCCGGATATGCTCTTGTAATTCCTCTAACGTTTTATGTTTATAAACTTCTATTTTGTTTAACTGTTGTTTTTAATTCTTCTTATTATTGCCTTTTATAGTATGGTACTTTTTGACATTTGATCTGATAGTTTTTGTATATTTCGTTGGTTAGATTTTCATTCGTTAGACCGGATGTTTATCTCTGAATGGGACCGGAACTATTAGAAGCAGAAAGTCTGTTTGATTAGTTCCGTTCCTTTCGTTGAACCGGATGTTTGTGTCTGGACTAAACCGGAAGTATCGAAGGTAAGAAGTGACGTCATTATGTATTGCGTCATTTCCGGTCTGCTTCATGTTTACAAACACTGCCGGTTACTATGACGATACCTCCGATATTTTGTTTTACAAAGGTGCCAATTAGTTAACGGAGATTTCTTATTAGGTTTGGTATTTAAAAATTGTTCTATGGATGCCTTCAATCAGATTTTGGAAGAGATTAAATACATTAATGACATTTATCTTAATATGCTAAAAAATTATAAATATAAAATAAAAAAAATTTAAAGTTAAAAATTTAAAAATTAAATAGACTCCTATGAGTTAGTTATTAAAAATGGGTATAAAATATATATATTATATTATACATTCAATTATGATGAAATAAATACTCCATTAAAACTTATTTGTGCAAATTAAAAAGAACTGTTAAAATGAGTTTCCTAGAATATGAACTCTCTAACATAATGTTTCATTACTAAGGTCCTGAATTCAGCTAGTATCTGAATGCTTTAAATTTGACTGTGGTTATAGTATCTAGATAGTCTGGTCCACTGATTGTTGTATCTTGTATATTAGATAAGGAGTTTATTGTGTTCTATTTGGTTATCTCGAATGTGATGGGATGTGACTACCATTATACTCTGTATAGGTATCCAAAAGATAGTGTTTTTTCTATTGACAGTGTTATTACACCTAAAGAGATATTTATACTTCGTCTTGTATTGGTGTTTCCTAGTGACATACAGCCTTAGGAGCTAGTATGAAGATACATGCTGGTTGGCTATGTGTCATCTTACAGATTTTGTGTAATTTTATCTCAGGTTTTATCATTTTAAGTTGAGTAAGTGTGAGAGGTCTTCTCTATTATTCAACCCCCTAGGGTGTAAGCTATCCATGTCAAAAATCCATCTGGATTCGGCAGTTAGTAGACTTTTTTCGTAGTTGCCTCCTCTCCAATTTGGTTTAACTATTTGTACTCCTGTGTAATGGAAATCTTTCTTGTTTCCCTGGTGATAATTCGTAAAGTGTCTGTATAGTGCAGTCTCTGTGTTTTTGTGTTTTACTTTCAGTAGGTGCTCCCTAATTCTATCTTTAAGGACTCGGGATGTTTGTCCTATATACTGGAGCCCACAACTACACCAATTCAGATAGATAACTCCTTTGCTGGTACATCTTATCAGGTCATTGATCTTATATTTGACCTTTGTGTTATGCGAGAAAAATTCCCTCGTCTTGATGCCTCTCTTGCATGCTTTGCAACCCAAACAGGGAAAAAAACCTTTAATTTCCTTTCCAAATACATCCCTGGTTTTGTTCCCTATGTTTCTCGGTATACTTGGTGATAGTTTGTTCTTTAAATTTTCTGTTTTCTTATATATAAAGACTGGTCGGGCGGTTAGCTTATCTCCTAACACCTCGTCGTCTTTCAAAAGTGGCCAGTGCTTCTCTATAATTTTCTCCACAGTTCTTCTGTTTTCATTGAACTCTGTAATGAAAGGAATGGTAAGGCGATCCTCTTCTGGATTTATGTTTGTTTTTTTGGGTTTGTATATTAGGAGTTCTCTCCTATCCCTCTGTCGTACTTCTTCAATGTTCATATTTAGACTTTCTTCATCATATCCTCTTTCCAAAAATTTTTCTTTTAAGACGGTTGCTTGTTCCTCCCACTTATCTGGGTTGGAACAGTTCTTTTTGAGCCTTAGGAATTGTCCTTTCGGTATATTAGTTTTCCATCTTTCGAGGTGGCAGCTTGCTTTATGTATGTAGTTGTTGCAGTCCACTTCCTTAAAGAAAGTGGACGTCTCTAATTTACCATTCACTATCTCAATTCTGAGATCCAAAAAAGTAATTTCTTTTCTGCTCATTTCATACGTGAATGTGAGATTCTTGGTGTTATTTTTCATGACTTTAATTGTATATTGTAGGTCATCCATGGAACCTTTCCATATCATGATTATATCATCAATATATCTATTGTAGAGGACCAGGTCCGCGCTTGCTGGGCAAGATTCCCAGAAAATCAATTCCCAGTGGCCCATATACAAATTAGCATAACTAGGCGCGAACCTGGTCCCCATAGCTGTTCCGCAGGGAGCACCTACTGAAAGTAAAACACAAAAACACAGAGACTGCACTATACAGACACTTTACGAATTATCACCAGGGAAACAAGAAAGATTTCCATTACACAGGAGTACAAATAGTTAAACCAAATTAGAGAGGAGGCAACTACGAAAAAAGTCTACTAACTGCCGAATCCAGATGGATTTTTGACATGGATAGCTTACACCCTAGGGGGTTGAATAATAGAGAAGACCTCTCACACTTACTCAACTTAAAATGATAAAACCTGAGATAAAATTACACAAAATCTGTAAGATGACACATAGCCAACCAGCATGTATCTTCATACTAGCTCCTAAGGCTGTATGTCACTAGGTATTTAAACACCAATACAAGACGAAGTATAAATATCTCTTTAGGTGTAATAACACTGTCAATAGAAAAAACACTATCTTTTGGATACCTATACAGAGTATAATGGTAGTCACATCCCATCACATTCAAGATAACCAAATAGAACACAATAAACTCCTTATCTAATATACGAGATACAACAATCAGTGGACCAGACTATCTAGATACTATAACCACAGTCAAATTTAAAGCATTAAGATACTAGCTGAATTCAGGACCTTAGTAATGAAACATTATGTTAGAGAGTTCATATTCTAGGAAACTCATTTTAACAGTTCTTTTTAATTTGCACAAATAAGTTTTAATGGAGTATTTTTTTAATCATAATTGAATGTATAATATAATATATATATTTCATACCCATTTTTAATAACTAACTCATAGGAGTCTATTTAATTTTTAAATTTTTAACTTTAAAATTTTTTAATTTTAAATTTATAATTTTTTAGCATATTAAGTTAAATGTCATTAATGTATTTAATCTCTTCCAAAATCTGATTGAAGGCATCCATAGAACAATTTTTAAATACCAAACCTAATAAGAAATCTCCGTTAACTAATTGGCACCTTTCTAAAACAAAATATCGGAGGTATCGTCATAGTAACCGGCAGTGTTTGTAAACATGAAGCAGACCGGAAATGACGCAATACATAATGACGTCACTTCTTACCTTCGATACTTCCGGTTTAGTCCAGACACAAACATCCGGTTCAACGAAAGGAACGGAACTAATCAAAGAGACTTTCTGCTTCTAATAGTTCCGGTCCCATTCAGAGATAAACATCCGGTCTAACGAATGAAAATCTAACCAACGAAATATACAAAAACTATCAGATCAAATGTAAAAAAGTACCACACTATAAAAGGCAATAATAAGAAGAATTAAAAACAACAGTTAAACAAAATAGAAGTTTATAAACATAAAACGTAAGAGGAATTACAAGAGCATATCCGGGTCAGGTCAAAATAGCGTTTTTTGGCGCCAAAATCACGACCCTATGATTGGTAGCATATACTTTAAATAGCCACCACATCTCACCAGAAAATATAGTCTTGAAAAAGGCCTAATTGAGAGGCTGAAACGCGTTGACAGTATTTGGTGAGCATTATTTCATTGTTTATTTCATTTATATAGCAATATTGCACTATGTTGTTTTATTGTTTTTAGGTTTTATGAAGATAAAGTCTCTTACTACAAATAACACTACAAAAGTATTTGTCAGAAAGGAAAGGAGGATTTGAAACCATCACCAGCAACACCACATCCACACTTGAAACACTAAATAACTATTGGATAAAGGATTTGAACCTTACACACTTTCTCTTAATTGATTTTTCACTATCATTAACTTTGGATTACAAAACATTTTAATTTTGAATTTTGAATTTTTATTTTTTATTTTTGATCCACATATTTTTATTTCACGTATTTTTTCACGTAATCTATCCACAAAAAAAAAATTTCACTGAGGAGGACATATCATTTAAAAACTTTTTTCTTATCAAAGGAGGACATATTATTTAAAGGATAAAAGATAAATCAATCGATTATCTAACTAGTACCATACACCTGCACCATGTTTTAAGGATTTTTTAAGAAAATGAACATCTTCTAATCATCAACATATTATTCAAAGATTATTATATAGTTATTTTAAACAACCATTGTTTTAATATCAAATATATGCTATTCATTGTTACCATATTTTTAATCAATTGTCAACATCAAACAATTGTTACTTACTGTCATTCATTGTTTTATTTTGTACAATATTTGTAATATATACATGGATCCATGTTTTTAATTGTATGTAAAATCAATTATATGTAGATATTAAACTTGTCAAATTGTTAACCTAAAGTGTTAGATTACCCATACTTCAAATAATATTGGTTTACACATACACTTGATAGGAGATAACACTCTTAAGATCTAACCCACTTCTCATAGCCTCTAGTTAGGCGCTTTTTTGATATTCTATCACTACTCTCTCTCTCATTACTCTAATCTTTCTCATTACTCTAATCTCTCTCGCTTTTTACTCTAATCTCTCTCTCTCTCTCATTATTCTAATCTCTCTCTCTCTCTCTCTGTCTCTCTCTCTCATTACTCTAATCTCTCTCTCGCTCTCAGTCTCTCATTACTCTAATCTCTCTCTCTCTCTTTCTATCTTTACTCTACTCTCTCAATCACTCCAATCTCTCTCTCACTTTAATCTCTTTCTCGCTCTCTCTCATTACTCTAATCTCTCTCTCTCTCTAATTACTCTAATCTCTCCTTCTAACCCTCTCTGTGTCTAATTACTCTAATCTCTCTCTGTGTCTCCTAACTCTAATCTCTCTCTCTCACTCTCTATGTCTCATAACTTTAATCTCTCTCTCTCGCTCTCTCTATCTTTATGCTACTCTCTCTCTCTCTCACTCCAATCTCTCTCTCACTCTAATCTCTTTCTCGCTCTCTCTCTCATTACTCTAATCTCTCTCTAATTACTCTAATCTTTCTCTCTCTTATTACTCTAATCCCTCTCTCTTTTAACTCTAATCTCTCTCTCGCTCTCATTACTCTAATCTATCTCTCTCTCTTTACTTTAATCTCTCTCTCGCTCTCTCTCTCTCTCGCTCATTACTCTAATCTCTCTCTCTCATTACTCTAATCTCTCTCGCTTTTTACTCTAATCTCTATCTCTCTCTCATTATTCCAATCTCTCTCTCGCTCTCACTCTCTCATTACTCTAATCTCTCTCTCTTGCTCTCTCTCCTTACTCTAATCTCTCTCTTTGTCATTACCCCAATCTCTTTCTCTCATTACTCTAATATCTCTCTCGCTCTCTCTCTCATTCTTCTTATTTATCTCTCTCTCTCTCTCATTCTCATTACTCTATTCTCTCTCTCTCGCTCTCACTCTCTCATTACTCTAATCTCTCTCTCTCGCTCTCTCTCCTTACTCTAATCTCTCTCTTTGTCAATACCCTAATCTCTTTCTCTCATTACTCTAATATCTCTCTCGCTCTCTCTCATTACTCTTATTTATCTCTCGCTCTCTCTCTCATTACTCTAATCTCTCGCTCTCTCTCTTATTACCCTAATCTCTCTTACACTCTCATTACTCTTATCTCTCTCTCTCTCTCTCGTATTACTCTAATCTCTCTCTCACTCTCATTACTCTAATCTCTCTCTCACTCTCATTACTCTAATCTCTCTCTCTCATTACTCTAATCTCTCTCTCTGTCTGTCTCATAACTCTAATCTATCTCTCTCTCTCTCATTACGCTAATCTCCCCTTCTAACCCTCTCTTTTTCTCATTACTCTCTCTCTCATTACTCTAATCTCTCTCTCTCATTACTCTAATCTCTCTCGCTTTTTACTCTAATCTCTCTCTCTCTCTCTCTCTCTCTCTCTCATTATTCCAATCTCTCTCTCTCTCTCTCTCTCTCTCTCTCTCTCTCATTCTCTCATTCTCTCATTACTCTAATCTCTCTCTCTCGCTCTCTCTCCTTACTCTAATCTCTCTCTTTGTCATTACCCTAATCTCTTTCTCTCATTACTCTAATATCTCTCTCGCTCTCTCTCTCATTACTCTTATTTATCTCTCGCTCTCTGTCTCTCACTCTCATTACTCTATTCTCTCTCTCTCACTCTCATTACTCTATTCTCTCTCTCTCTCACTCTCTCTCTCATTACTCTAATCTCTCGCTCTCGCTCTCTCTCTTATTACCCTAATCTCTCTCACACTCTCATTACTCTAATCTCTCTCTCTCATTACTCTTCTCTCTCTCTCATTACTCTAATCTCTCTCTCACTCTCATTACTCTAATCTCTCTCTCTCTCTCTCTCTCTCTCTCTCTCATTACTCTAATCTCTCTCTCTCATTACCCTAATCTCTCTCACTCTTATTACTCTAATCTCTCTCTCTCATTACTCTAATCTCTCTCTCTCTCTCTCTCTCTGTCTCATAACTCTAATCTCTCTCTCTCATTACTCTAATCTCTCCTTCTAACCCTCTCTGTGTCTCATTACTCTAATCTCTCTCTCTCTGTCTCATAACTCTAATATCTCTAATCTCTCTTTCTCTCTCTCTCTATCTTTACTCTACTCTCTCTCTCACTCCAATCTCTCTCTCACTTTAATCTCTTTCTCACTTTCCCTCATTACTCTAATCTCTTTCTCTCTAATTACTCTAATCTTTCTCTCTCTTTCTTATTACTCTAATCTCTCTTTTTTAACTCTAATCACTCTCTCGCTCTTATTACTCTAATCTCTTTCTCTCTCTTTACTCTAATCTCTCTCTCGCTCTCTCTCTCATTACTCTAATCTCTCTCTCTCATTACTCTAATCTTTCTCATTACTCTAATCTCTCTCGCTTTTTACTCTAATCTCTATTTCTCTCTCTCACATTATTCTAATCTCTCTCTCTCTCTCGGTCTCTCTCTCTCATTACTCTAATCTCTCTCTCGCTCTCACTCTCTCATTACTCTAATCTCTCTCTCTATCTTTACTCTACTCTCTCAATCACTCCAATCTCTCTCTCACTTTAATCTCTTTCTCGCTCTCTCTCATTACTCTAATTTCTCTCTCTCTCTAATTACTCTAATCTCTCCTTCTAACCCTCTCTGTGTCTAATTACTCTAATCTCTCTCTGTGTCTCATAACTCTAATCTCTCTCTCTCACTCTCTATGTCTCATAACTGTAATCTCTCTCTCTCGCTCTCTCTATCTTTATGCTACTCTCTCTCTCTCTCACTCCAATCTCTCTCTCACTCTAATCTCTTTCTCGCTCTCTCTCTCTTATTACTCTAATCGCTCTCTAATTACTCTAATCTTTCTCTCTCTTATTACTCTAATCCCTCTCTCTTTTAACTCTAATCTCTCTCTCGTTCTCATTACTCTAATCTCTCTCTCTCTTTACTTTAATCTCTCTCTCGCTCTCTCTCTCTCTCATTACTCTAATCTCTCTCTCTCATTACTCTAATCTCTCTCGCTTTTTACTCTAATCTCTATCTCTCTCTCATTATTCCAATCTCTCTCTCGCTCTCACTCTCTCATTACTCTAATCTCTCTCTCTTGCTCTCTCTCCTTACTCTAATCTCTCTCTTTGTCATTACCCCAATCTCTTTCTCTCATTACTCTAATATCTCTCTCGCTCTCTCTCTCATTACTCTTATTTATCTCTCTCTCTCATTCTCATTACTCTATTCTCTCTCTCTCGCTCTCTCTCTCATTACTCTAATCTCTCACTCTCGCTCTCTCTCTTATTACCCTAATCTCTCTCACACTCTCATTACTCTAATCCCTCTCTCTCATTACTCTTCTCTCTCTCTCTCTCTCTCTCTCTCATTACTCTAAACTCTCTCTCACTCTCATTACTCTAATCTCTCTCTCACTCTCATTACTCTAATCTCTCTCTCACTCTCATTACTCTAATCTCTCTCTCATTACCCTAATCTCTCTCTCACTCGCATTACTCTAATCTCTCTCTCTCTCTCTGTCTCATAACTCTAATCTCTCTCTCTCATTACTCTAATCTCTCCTTCTAACCCTCTCTGTGTCTCATTACTCTAATCTCTCTCTCTCTGTCTCATAACTCTAATCTCTCTCTCTCTTGCTCTCTCTCTATCTTTACTCTACTCTCTCTCTCACTCCAATCTCTCTCTCACTTTAATCTCTTTCTCGCTCTCTCTAATTACTCTAATCTCTCTCTCTAATTACTCTAATCTTTCTCTCTCTTTCTTATTACTCTAATCTCTCTCTCTCTTTTAACTCTAATCTCTCTCTCGCTCTCATTACTCTAATCTCTCTCTCTCTCTCTTTACTCTAATCTCTCTCTCGCACTCTCATTACTCTAATCTCTCTCTCTCATTACTCTAATCTCTCTCATTACTCTAATCTCTCTTGCTTTTTACTCTAATCTCTATCTCTCTCTCTCTCATTATTCTAATCTCTCTCTCTCTCTCTCGCTCTCTCTCTCATTACTCTAATCTCTCTCGCTCTCACTCTCTCATTACTCTAATCTCTCTCTCTCACTCTTTCTCCTTACTCTAATCTCTCTCTTTGTCAATACCCTAATCTCTTTCTCTCATTACTCTAATATCTCTCTCGCTCTCTCTCTCATTACTCTTATTTATCTCTCGATCTCTCTCTCTCACTCTCATTACTCTATTCTCTCTCTATCGCTCTCTCTCTCATTACTCTAATCTCTTGCTCTTGCTCTCTCTCTTATTACCCTAATCTCTCTCACACTCTCATTACTCTAATCTCTCTCTCTCATTACTCTTATCTCTCTCTCTTATTACTCTAATCTCTCTCTCACTCTCATTACTCTAATCTCTCTCTCACTCTCATTACTCTAATCTCTCTCTCATTAACCTAATCTCTCTCTCACTCTCATTACTCTAATCTCTCTCTCTCTCATTACTCTAATCTCTCTCTCTCTTTCTCTCTCTCTCTGTCTCATAACTCTAATCTCTCTCTCTCATTACTCTAATCTCTTCTTCTAACCCTCTCTGTGTCTCATTACTCTAATCTCTCTCTCTCTGTCTCATAACTCTAATCTTTCTGTCTCACTCTCTCTCTGTCTCATAACGCTAATCTCTCTCTCTCTCTAACTCTCTCTCTCTATCTTTACTCTACTCTATCAATCACTCCAATCTCTCTCTCACTTTAATCTCTTTCTCGCTCTCTCTCATTACTCTAATCTCTCTCTCTCTAATTACTCTAATCTTTCTCTCTCTTTCTCATTACTCTAATCTTTTTCTCTCTTTTTACTCTAATCTCTCTCTCGCTCTCATTACTCTAATCTCTCTCTCTCTCTTTACTCTAATCTCTCTCTCTCTCATTATTCTAATCTCTCTCTCATTACTCTAATCTCTCTCTCGCTTTTTACTCTAATCTCTCTCTCACATTATTCTAATCTCTCTCTATCACTCTCTCTCTCATTACTCTAATCTCTCTCTCTCTCTCTCTCTCTCTCATTACCCTAATCTCTCTCTCACTCTCATTACACTAATCTTTCTCTTTCTCTCTCATTACTCTAATCTCTCTCTCACTCTCTTTCTCTCATTAGTCTAATCTATCTTTCGGTCTCTTGCTCTCATTACTCTAATCTCTCTCACGTTCTCTCTCTCTCTCAATCTCTCATTACTGTAATCTCTCTCATTACCCTAATCTCTCTCACTCTCATTACACTAATCTTTCTATTTCTCTCTCATTACTCTAATCTCTCTCTCGCTTTTTACTCTAATCTCTCTCTCACATTATTCTAATCTCTCTCTATCACTCTCTCTCTCATTACTCTAATCTCTCTCGCTCTCTCTCATTACCCTAATCTCTCTCTCACTCTCATTACACTAATCTTTCTCTTTCTCTCTCATTACTCTAATCTCTCTCTCGCTCTCTTTCTCTCATTACTCTAATCTCTCTTTCGGTCTCTCGCTCTCATTACTCTAATCTCTCTCACAATCTCTCTCTCTCTCGCAATCTCTCATTACTGTAATCTCTCTCATTACCCTAATCTCTCTCTCTCTCTCTCATTACTCTAATCCCTCTCTCGCTCTCTTTCTCTCATTACTCTAATCTCTCTTTCGGTCTCTCGCTCTCATTACTCTAATCTCTCTCACAATCTCTCTCTCTCTCTCGCAATCTCTCATTACTGTAATCTCTCTCATTACCCTAATCTCTCTCTCTCATTACTCTAATCTCTCTCTCTCTCATGCTCTCAATTCTCTAATCTCTCTCTCATCTCTCTCTTTCTATCTTTTGCATCTCTCTCCTTCTTTACTGTCTTTCTATGTCTCTCTCTTTCTCTTACATTCTTTCTTCACAAAAAAACCTGGAAACACATGTGTTAATGTTTACAACACATTTGTACTGATAGAGATACATAAAGGCTATGAATAATTATCACTATGTTCCAATGAGTGTAAATGTTACAACAGACACATTGCATGATACTGTCATCCATATACAATAGCACATTTTCCAAGTAAGGACTCATATATGATAGAGCATTGGTCTGATCCTTTATTTTGCCTTTATTTGATATTTGCTTCATGCAGACCATCCTATGGATACTGTGTCCTTATTACTATTCCATGCTTGCTGTTATCTGCATACTGTGATCTTAAGACCATTACCTGCATACTGTGTGTTCTGATGACCATTCCATGCTTGCTGTTACATGCATACTGTGATCTATACCCAATAGCTGCATACTACATCCTTTCAGAATATTCCATATATGTTGTATGTTGTAGCCAGTACCCATTTGCTGTGACCTCTAGGCTAATACCATCATTTGTGCCCTTTAAGTGCAAACTATGTCCGGCAGGCCATTCCCTGCATGTTGTGTACTTCTAGCCAATACCCGCATACTGTCACCTTTGGGCCATTAACTGTATATTATGTCCTATAGACCATTCCATATATGCTGTGACCTGCTAGTCACCATCTGTTGGCCATAACCTCCCTGCTTTATCATGCTGGCAATAACGTACTACTGCAGTGTCCTGTCGACCATTACCTGCTACTGTGACTTGTAGGCCAATACCTGCTGACTTAGGGCTAGATTGCAATGGCGGTAAAAAAGGTTTTGAGCTAGCGGAATCGTGTTTTTGTGAGTCATTTTATTTTTGCTGATTTTACAAATTGCAGTTGCGCTAATGCAATTGCCCTTTATGCTTAAATCCTTACCGCGTCCTCGGTGCTCTGACAAAATGCAGAAAGACATTTGGCAGAAGGACATTTGGCAGACGGACATTTGGCCGACGGACATTTGGCTGACAGACAGAAAGCTAAAGAATGTTCCGATTTCGGTCAAGGGCAGATACGTTCCAGAGTGCTCTGTTCTAATCAGAGCCTCGGGCGCCGCAACTGCCTCTGGGAACCTTACCATGGGTCCCAGGCCGCACATTTTGTAATTCTCTGTCTGGGAAACTATCTATCTATCAAATCTATCTATTTATCTATCAAATCTATCTATCTATCTATCTATCAAATGTATCTATTGCATCTATTGATCTATCTATCTAATCTATGTATCTATCTATCAAATCTATTTATCTCGTGGCCGGACTGTTAAGTGACAGCCACTTGTGTTTTGGCCAAATCTCCGTCGGCCAAATATCTGTCGGCCAAGTGTACGTCGGCCAAGTGTCCGTCGGCTAAAAGTCCGGCCACGCGCGTCCTCAGAGCTGTGGATAACTGGTTTCCAAAAAAAAGTTGAACAAAACACTTCAAAAATAAATTTACAAAGTGTAATTACACTCATATAAACACTATCTAATAAAATTATTTAAAAAAATTATTGCACAAAAAAGTTATAAGGGCTCAAAGATATGAGCTCTCAGGTGTTAGAAAAATTAAGACAGGCAAAGGGATTTAACATTGAGACACATACATATACATTGCTAAAGATGTATTTGTATGTATATAGATATGCTTATATATGTGTACATATATTTTAATGTATTTATATGTGTATATATGTATTTACAGTCATATATACACATATAAAACATTAATATATATGTACACATATATAAATATATATATATATATATGTGCATTATATACCTTTGCCATTAAGCATATAAAAACATGATTAAATATATTTATGCAATATTCATATTTAATAAAGATTTTAACTATGTATTTACTTTAAATAATTTACATTTGCTTATGCTAATGTGCTATGTTGTTTGCGTAATGGGTGTTTTTTCCAACAAATTTTTCTCTCCATTGACTTCTATGAGGAATGTGAAAATGCAATGGTGTTTGTACAATCTCTGCTGTTAGTTTTTTTCACTTTTCTTTCTCCATCGATCTCTATGGTGGAATACAAAAACCTAAAGGGACAGTCTGCACCAGAATTTTTATTGTTTAAAAAGATAGATAATCCCTTTATTACACATCCCCCTGTTTTGCATAACCAACACGGTTATATTAATACACTTTTATCCTCTGTGATTACCTTGTATCTAAGCCTTTACAGACTGCCCCCTTATTTCAGTTCTTTTGACAGTCTAGCATTTAGCCAACCAGTGCCCTCTCATTTGTAGCTTTACGATTGTGGTCACAACGTTATTTATATTAAACACATGAACTAACACCCTCTAGCTGTGAAAAATTGCCAAATGCACTTAGATAAGAGGCAGCCTTCAAGGGCTTAGAAATTAGCATATGAGCAAACCTAGGTTTAGCTTTCAACAAAGAATACTAAGTGTACATAGCAAATTTGATGATAAAATTGAATTGGAAAGTTGTTTAAAATTGTATGCCCTATCTGAATCATGAAAGTTTATTTTCGATGAGACTGTCCCTTTAAATTAGGTTTTTCGTGATATTTGGGTTAACGCTAGTGCAAAGTAATTTTTTGGGGAACTTGTAATACAAACGTAACCCGACAAGTGCAAAAATGAAAATCCTAGAGGAGTTTTTGCTTACGCAAAAAAAAAAAAAAACAGCGCCACTAGTAATCTAACCTTTCTGTTGACTTTTCAAAAATAGTGTCACACATAGTGCTGAACATTTCTGTTGGCTATCTATACAAGTACAGTTGCCCATTGCCTAAAACCACCATCAGCCTGAACTTTACTTAGATGTTGCCTGATTGGATAGATCTCTATCTTACTCTGAGATCATATACATCTTGCCTTTTCTGTGTCCTTATTTAAATCCATTCTCCAGATAACTATTCTCAGTATTATGGTATATGTTTATGCTTATCAAAAAACACATATCTCATATATGTATAGGCCCCTATTTATCAAAGTCTGGCGGACCTGATCCAACAGTGTGGATCAGGTCTGCCAGACTTCGCTGAATACGGAGAACAATACGCTCTCCATATTCAGCATTGCACCAGAAGCTCACAAGAGCTGCTGGTGCAACGCCGCACCCCGCAGACTCGTGGCCAATCGGCCGCCAGCAGGGGGGTATCAATCAACCCGGGTTGATTTCCGACGTTGTCTGTCCGCCTGCTCAGAGCAGGCGGACAGGTTATGGAGCAGTGGTCTTTGTGACCGCTGCTTCATAACTGCTGTTTCTGGCGAGTCTGAAGACTCGCCAGAAACACGGGCCATCAAGCTCCATTCTGAGCTTGATAGATAGGCCCCATAGAGTTTATTTTTTTTTTCATTAAAGTGACATTAAACACAAATTGTAAGTTGCATAACAATGTACCTTTATATCTAAAAATAATTTTGCAATGAATAAGTCAGCTTTGTTTTGTCAAATGAGCATGTTATTTTATGAGGTTTTTTCTTTTCACAAAAAATCCCTTGCTAACCAATCAAAAACGAATATGCAGATGTAGCACAAATATAGGCTTGGGGTACCCTGCCCATTTCTATTTATTTAGATGGTTAAGCTTAGTTAATTAGTAAAAGGAACAGGTATATAATCCTTTTGCATCTTTATCTAATAGCTAAATATAAATATATTATATATGTACACAATAATAGTAAAGCCTAAATTTCCTTGTATGCTTACTTGCAAAGAATATTTTTCATATCATGATTGTTGATATGTGAGGTAGTAGGGGGGTAGTTGAAAGTAAACACGTTCGCTCAAGTGCATTTGAAATTAATGCGAGCCGGGATAGTAGCGCGACCTATGAGCTCTGGTTAACTGTTACGCTCAACTAAAAAGTTGCACAAAACACATTAAAATTACATTTAAAAGTAAAGTTACAGACATAATAACAATGTCTAATACAAATTATTTTTAAAAAATGTCAATAAAAAGTTGTAAAGGCTCAAAGATCTGAGGTCTCAGGTGTAAGAGAAAAAAAAGGTCTGCAATGGGCTTTAATATAGAGATACATTTATAAACATGTTTATGAATATATATATATATATATACATATTTATATATATATATATATATATATATATACACACACAGTATATATATATATATATATATATATATATATATATATATACACACATTAATGTTTAATGTTGGGTTAGCGCATTTGGTTAAACGTGATCGGGTTTGTTAGGTTTTATTTTTTTTTCTACTTTTCACTCTCTGTTGAAGTCTATGGGGGTATACGTTAACATGGTAGCTATATTCTAACCGCGCGGGTAAGTGCGCAAGTGAAAACTCTTTACTTTCAACTTGCCTAGTTTAATAGTCCTTTAAAGCAATAAAACCAATTAATCTGTCTGTCCACCTTGTTAATGACCATCAGATACCAAACCTTACAAATAAAAAAGACAAATAACCCTAAATCATTCTGCCAATGTTATCACCTAGGATGTGTATTCCTTACCATACATACAAGTATGTAAACACTAATTTGTGTAAATATACTGGCCTTTCTGATCCCTTCATCTATTGTTCAACCCATTCATAATAACACAAGGAACGTGCCTTTATTTGCCTGTAATTGTATTACATATCTATAAATGCTATCAGTTCATTAAATATTCCATTTCATCAAATGCATTCATCTTGCAGTTCCTGCTGTTCTACATTGTAAGAGATGAAAAGGAAACCACACACTGTCTCATTCTTGTGTCTTATAAAGTTTCTGTAAGTTTTCATGCAGTGTGCACCAAGATAATCAATAAACAATTGCTTGGGTGCTTTTCATATGTAATATTATCTTGTTTCCTAGCAGCCAACATTATTTTCTCTTTCTTGATGTAATGATGCTTTTTTTTCATGCAAAAAAATGTCTTGTAGCTGCTATGTTTAATGTCTAAAATTGCCTATGCAATGGTTTCTTGAATATCCAGCTGTTTGATAGTAGCATGAGGGCAAATGGCTGGAACATTTTACTTGCTTACCAGGCTACATAATAATAATAATTTTGTTTCTTCACCTTTCTCTAATTCTTTTTCATCTAAACATCTCTTGGGCAAGGGGTGAGTATTATCCATCTTACCTAATTAGTTGTAGCTTCTAATTTATGTGTCCTAAATCCTGACTTTTTCACATTGTTTTACATGGAAAAATACAATGTTTTGCATAATATGACAGTAGCTTTTTTTATTGGTCTAGCATTGAATGTTAATAGAGCTTCCTAATCTGGTTTTCTGTCCCTCCTTTTTATTTCTATAGAAGGCACATGTAATGAAATTTTTTTTTTGTATTTATTGCGTATATTCTTATATTTTTTGGTGTAGGTGTATATGTTGATATGTTTCTGCTAAACAGTACTTCTATTTGTACATTCAAAGAAAGAAAACCCAGCGAACTCAGGCTTAATCAAACGGGGTGAGTTTAATAAAAGTCTCAAATCAAATTTACAAAAAATCCAACACAGTGATAGACAAAAATAGGTGAGGGGAGTAAAATAATTAATACAAAAAGCTGATATAGTAATAGTTACGCTGTGACCATCGGCTACCAGTCAGTCTATTTGTACATGTAGAAATATTTTAGGCTAGATTAAAAAGTGGCACAGTATTTTTATTTCGCAATCTCGAAAACTCCACTACGATTTTCATTTTCACGCTTCATATTACAAGTTAAAATAAAGCTTTTTTTGCGCAAGCAGCAACCCAAAAATCACAAAAAATCAAACCAATTTTTAATATCCGCGTGCATGTGTTCCCCCATAGTAATCAATGGAGAAAAAAAGTGGGAAAAAACCCTAACACCCGATTGAGCAAACGCTATTGCATTTTTGAATTCCCCATAGAAGTCAATAGAGAAAACAAATAGTTGAAATAAAAACAAACACCCATCGTGCAAACAACATAGTATATTCACATTAGCAAATGTGAAAGAGTTACAGTAAATACATAGTTTAAATCTTTATTAAATATGAATATTGCATTAATATGTTTTATCATGTTTTCATCTACTTAATGGCAAAGGGATATAATGCACTTATATATATGTTTACATGTGTGCACATATATATTAATGTTTTATATGTGTGTGTGTGTGTGTATATATATATATATATATATATATATATATGACAATAAATAGATATATACACATATAAATACATTAATATATAATACGTTAGTATACAGTATATGTACACAAATATAAACATATATATATATACACATACAAATACATATTTTGCAATGTATATGTATATGTCTCAATGTTAAAGCCATTTACCTGCCTTTTTTTCTAACACCCGGGATCTCATATCTTTGAGCCTTATAACTTTTTTGTGCAATATTTTTTTTAAATAATAGTGTTAATATGAGTGTAAGTGTACTTTGTAATGTATTTTTGAAGTGTTTTGTACAACTTTTTTGTTTCAGGAAACATTTAACCACAGCTCTGAGATCGCGGTAAGGATTTAAGCGTAAAGGGTGACTTGTATTCTAGCCCTATGCATTTAGTTATGTTCAATCTTTTGTGCACCTAGAGGGCAATTAGACACTTGGGGGCCGAATTATCAGGCTCGCCGGAAACAGTAGTTATGAAGCAGCGGTCTAAAGAACTGCTTGTGCAATGATAAATGCTGACAGCGTATGCTGTCGGCATTTATAGATGTGCGGCAGACATGAGACGCTACATCTTATCATGGTCGCTCGCACTTTGGTAAATTGGCCCCTTGAACTGAGATACCAATAAATATCAGAGCATTATTATTAGATTTGATCAAAAAGCCTGTTAACTTCCTAAGAAATTATTTTTAAATATTTACAATGACTGAAATTGTCTAACTTTTTATTAAACTCTGAATATTGTATAACTTGAATAAATCATTTTAAAGAATAGAGGAAGGACGTTACATTTCACTAACCTGTGTATTTGTGTCTCCTAAAGGAATCTCCATTTCACAGTGCACAGATTTGGAGGGAGAGGGAATGACTTACAGTAAAAACTGACCTGAAATGTGATTGGCCAGCTTCAACAATTGCATGCTGGTAAATATAGTACCATCCTGTTTTATTATCCAGGGCTATGGACTACACCTTCATCATCTCTGTTGTAACATAGTGGCCATATCCCATCCCCTATACCCACACTATCTCACTTTCAAACTCATCTAACAACAAAGTATGATTCTCTTAAATACTCATAAATATGCCTTATGTCAATATCTTGTTTTCTTTAACTACTTTCCTATTATAAAAAAAAATAAACTGTTTTTGCTATAACATATTGAACTTTATGATTATTACACGTTTGTATTAAAGTGTGAAATTACAATAATTATAATAATATTTATAAAGAGTGTGAATCCATAAACACATATGAACATCTTTGGTGTCCATACTGGTCATAATGAAAGTTTGCAGAACAATAATGAGTCATAAGGTGATTTTGCATATACAGTACCATTGATATTGCAATCAATACCAAAATAACACTAGCTAAAGTGAAATTAAAGCCATAGGCCCCAAGTTATCAAGGTCTGTCGGACCTGATCCGACAGTGCGGATCAGGTCCGACAGACCTTGCTGAATACGGCAGCAATACACTCGCCATATTCAGCATTGCACCAACAGCTCACAAGAGCTGCTGGTGCAACGCCGCCCCCTGCAGACTCGCGGCCAATCGGCCGCCAGCAGGGGGTGTCAATCAACCCGATCGTACTCGATCGGGTTGATTTCCGCCGATGTCTGTCCGCCTGCTCAGAGCAGGCGGACAGGTTATGGAGCAGCGGTCTTTGTGACCGCTGCTTCATAACTGCTGTTTCTGGCAAGTCTGATGACTCGCCAGAAACACGGGGCGTCAAGCTCCTTACGGAGCTTGTTAAATAGAGGTCATAGAGTTTCTACTAGAGACTTTTATATTAGTTACTATATAAACTATGTTGTGTCAGTTCTAATGAAACCCTAATATTGATTTTATCTCATGTTTATTTTCCATTTATAATTTCCCCTATTAAGGTTTGAAGATTGTCGGCTTCCTTGATAGATTTGTTGAAAGACTAACACTGTCTGCTGAAGTGTTAGGCTATGAATAGCTCACAAAATGTCATTGGTGTTGATCAACTGTAAATAGCTTTGATACATTTGCTTGAAAAATCAAGATGTAAAATGCGTGCTCATGCACCTCTTTCATAAAGAAAATCTACTAAATGTACAAGACACTTTTAAAGGTCATTTAGCAGATTTAGTTTATTAGTAGGAGTTTTACATTTGGTATTGTAATATTTATCGACAAAAGAAAGGGAAAGTTAGACTAATTTAATCATTAGACTTTTGCCTATATATACGAGTTGTACTTAAGTTGGATGTCTGTATATATATATATATATATATTTATATTGACATTTGATTTGCAGGTAATCTGAGTTTTATTTTTTACAGTTTTAATAATTGGGCATCGACTACTGAGAGTGCAGGTTAAATTTATGAGAACTATGTCCTTCTAGCTTACAAAGGGATCTTTTGTGTTCGGTGGTATTTGACCAATTGGACAACTGTAGCTAATTGTTTCATAACTGTACTTGATATAATAATAATATAGCCCAGCTATAAAGTGCAAACCACCTTAAAGAGAAACAACATGTTGCCAGACACTTTTTTTCACAATCTCATGGTGAGTACAGCACGGTTTCAAAATCCATGGAGGTTGAACTTTAGCTCCACAAAGCGATGTATTAGCCAAACGGTGTAAAGTGAAGCATTGTAGACTGAGGTATACCTGTAATTTTAAATTTAGTTTAATAAAAAGTTATATATATTGTATATGTGTATATATATATATATATATATATATATATATTTATATATATAAAATGGCATTTTAGTACAATATATATCTATACCTATATGTATAGAGGATTAGATATATACAGATATATATAGTAAAATCTATTTTGAAATACTTATGACATATTCTGCTATGTGCAGAACATTGGAATCTGACATATTTACAGTCAATTCATAGTTAAAACCATTATTAAATATGAATATTGCATACATATGTTTTTTCATGTTTTCATCTACTTAATTGCAAAGGGTTTCAATGCACTTCTCTCTCTCTCTCTCTCTCTCTCTCTCTCTCTCTCTCTCTCTATATATATATATATATATATATATATTTATGTCTGTAAATACATATATACACATATAAATACATAAATACTTATATACATACATATACTGTATATATATATATACATACATACATATACATCTTTAAACATGTATATGTATGTATCTCAATGTTAAAGCCCTTTGCCTGCTTTTTTTCTAACCCCTGAGACCTCATATATTTAAACCCTTATAACTTTTTTGTGCAATTTGTTTTAAAATAATTTTATTAGATGGTGTTATAATGAGTGTATGAGACCTTTTCTCTGTTTTAGTTTTGCAAAACAATTTACCAGAGCTCTGAGGTCACGCTAACCTGATGCGCATTAAGTTCAATTGCGTTCAAGTGATCACATTTACTTTCAACTTGAAATACGAGCGGAAAACCAGATGCACGCAAACAGCTGAAATAAACCCCTTATCGCTCATGCTTAACTTTATCGTGCCACTTGTAATCTAGATCTAAATGCTTACATTTTTTGTTTTCAATTTTTAAGCATCTACTTTAACTTTTCTTTTTCTCTTTTTTATTTAAAGTTAATGTCACTTTAATCATTAACTTCCAAAAAAAAAAAAAAAAAATGATTGCAAATTTTAAATATTTATTTGAACCTTTACCTTGAAGGAATCCACACAATATCATAACAGCAGCATAATACATATCCAGTATAAAGAATCAAACCATTATAGACGTAAAAAAACACATCTGTATAATCAATATCCTTATAACTACATATGTGAAACTAAACTGGTCAATGATTATATACTTTATTATAATAAAATAAATTTGGATTAAGCCATTAGTGGCTTCATACTATGGGGTCAATTTATTATAGTGCGAGCAGACATGATGCAATGTAGCGTATCATGTCCGCCACACATCGAAAAATATGCTGTCTGCATTTATCATTGCACCAGCAGTTCTTGTGAATATTACCCCCTGCAGATTGGCCGCTAGCAGTGGGTGTCAATTAACCCAATCGTATTCGATCTGGTTGATTTCTGTCCACCGCCTCAGAGCAGGTGGACAGGTTATGGAGCAGTGATCTTTAGACTGCTGCTTCATAACTTCTGTTTCCGGTGAGCCTGAAGGCTCGCCGGAAACACGGGGCATCAAGCTCCGTATAATAGTCTATAGAGTTGCAGTAATTGAGGTGGGAAAAAATGAGAGCGTGGATTAAAATCTTAGTTGTGTCTTGTGTAAGGAAATGTCTAATTTTAGAGATGTTTTTAAGGTGGAAGTGGCAGGCTTTAGCTAAGGACTGAATGTGAGGAGTGAAAGAAAGATCTGAGTCAAATGTGACCCCAAGACATTGGGCATGCGGGGTAGGGGTAATGATGGAGTTCTCAACAATTATAGAGAGATTGGAGGTGGAGATTTTTCTTTTTCTGTAGTATTAGAGAAAATTATTATTAGTTGTCCTATGACAGTACTTAAGATGGGGGTTACCTTGGGGGGTAGGGGAAGGGAAGAGAGCTGTTTGAAAGGGGTCAGGGAGGGATCAGGGGTTGGGGGTGTAAGGTGGGAGGCTGATCTCTACACTAAAGCTAAAATAAACCCTACAAGCTACCTAATTAACCCCTTCACTACTGGGCATAATACAAGTGTGGTGCGCAGCGCCATTTAGCGGCCTTCCAATTACCTAAAAGCAATGCCAAAGCCATATATGTCTGCTATATCTGAACAAAGGGGATCCCAGAGAAGCATTTACAACCATGTATGCCATGATTGCACAAGCTGTTTGTAAATCATTTCAGTGAGAAACCTAAAATTGTGAAAAAGTTAACAATTTTTTTTATTTGCTCGTATTTGGCAGTGAAATGGTGGCATGATATATACCAAAATGGGCCTAGATCAATACTTTGGGTTGTCTACTAAAAAAAAAAAAATATATAGTTTTGATAGGTAAATATAAAAAAGGCTCTATTTCTGTTTAAATGTAGTGATGGCAAAAATGCTAAAAATGCTCTGGTCTTTTGGGGAAGTTTTTGTCTGAAGTGCCCGGTCCTTAAGGAGTTAAAAGGATGCAATGTTATTGTGGCACTAAAGTTTAGCATCAATAGGGTAGATAACTTTATATGTATATTTCTGGCTTTAATGATACAACTTTGATTTCTTAAACCTATCCAAGGGTCAGCAACCTTGGCTCTCCAGATGTTTTGGGACTACATTTCCTATGATGCTAAGACATACTTTAGACTGTCTTAGCATCATGGGAAATGTAGTTTCAAAACATCAGGAGAGCCAAGGTTGTCACCCTATGCTAATTAACCTCCAAAGCTTGATTTTAGAAAGAAAAATATATATATACAGTATCTCACAAAAGTGAGTACACCCCTCACATTTTTGTAAATGTTTTAATATAACTTTTCATGTAACAACACTGAAGAAATGACACTTTGCTACAATGTAAAGTAGTGAGTGTACAGCCTGTATAACAGTGTAAATTTGCTGTCCCCTCAAAATAACTAGACACACAGCCATTAATGTCTAAACCATTGGCAAGTGAGTACACCCCTAAGTGGAAATCTAAAAATTGGGCCCAAAGTGTCAATCTTTGTGTGGTCACCATTATTTTCCAGCACTGTCTTAACCCTCTTGGGCATGGAATTCACCAGAGCTTCAAAGGTTGCCACTGTAGTCCTCTTCCACTCCTCCATGACGACATCATGGAGCTGGTGGATGTTAGAGACCTTGCGCTCCCCCACCTTCCGTTTGAGGATGCCCCACATATGCTCAATAGGGTTAAGGTCTGGAGACATGCTTGGCCAGTCAATCACCTTTACCCTCAGCTTCTTTAGCAAGGCAGTGGTCATCTTGGAGGTGTTTGGAGTTGTTATCATGTTGGAATACTGCCCTGCGGCCCAGTCTACGAAGGGAAGGGTTCATGCTCTGCTTCATTATGTCACAGTACATGTTGGCATTTATGGTTCCCTCAATGAACTCTAGCTCCCCAGTGCCGGCAGCACTCATGCAGGCCCAGACCATGACACTCCCAACACCATGCTTGACTGTAGGCAAGACACGCTTGTCTTTGTACTCCTCACCTGGTTGCTGCCACACATGCGTGACACCATCTGAACCAAATAAGTTTATCTTGGTCTCATCACTTTCTTGTGCATCATCTTTAGAAAAGGCTTCCTTCTGGGATGACAGCCATTCAGACCAATTTGATGCAGTGTGCGACATATGCACTGAGCACTGACAGGCTGACCCCCCACCCCTTCAACCTCTGCAGCAATGCTGGCAACCTTTGGATATGACGCTGAGCATGTGCACTCAACTTCTTTTTTCGACCATGGCAAAGCCTGTTCTGAGTGGAACCTGTCCTGTGAAACCGCTGTATGGTCTTGCCTACAGTGCTGCAGCTCAGTTTCAGGGTCTTGGCAATCTTATTATAGCCTAGGCCATCTTTTTGTAGAGCAACAATTCTTTTTTTCAGATCCTCACAGAGTTCTTTGCCATGAGGTGCAATTTTGAACTTCCAGTGACCAGTATGAGAGAGTGTGAGAGTGTGAGAGCGATAACACACCTGCTCCCCATTCACACCTGAGACCTTGTAACACTAAGGTAAAGTGGCTAAATGTGCCCAATTTGGACATTTCCACTTAAGGGGTGTACTCACTTTTGTTGCCAATGGTTTAGACATTAATGGCTGTGTGTTGAGTTATTATGAGGGGACTGCAAATTTACACTGTTATAGAGGCTTTACTCTCACTACTTTACATTGTAGTAAAGTGTAATTTCTTCAGTGTTGTCCCATAAAAAAAAAAAATCAAATATTTACAAAAATGTGAGGGCGTGTACTCACTTTTGTAAGATACTGTATATATATATATATATATATATATATATATATATATATATATATATATATATATATCGGTGTAGCTACATTTGTTGCCTATTGATTATTAATAAATAGAATTCAATTTTAGGATTGTTTATGTTCATCTATTTTTTTCTGTACATATATTTTAGCTAATCTATTTTAGTTTAGTTTAATTTTAATAATATTTTACTTATTTTCTACTTTTTAATTCTACTTTTTCTATACTACAAGGAAAAAAATATAGATTTACTTTGTCTTTTCAGTTGACTCCTGCTGATTGTTTCCTTTATTCTAAAAAATAACAGCACAGTACACGTTACCTACCTTTCCCCTTTTTTACTAAGTGCTTAATTGATCACCATGGTAACCCACAGATGCTCTAGGTACTAACAGAATGAATTGGCCAGTTTGGTCTTGAATAGCTCATTTTCTTAAGTTCCTTTCAAGTGCCTTTGTTTACTTAGCAACCAAATGTCTGCCAAGAATGGTTATGAGGGACAGTGATTAAATACTAGCCTTTAAAATTAATTGTTAATTTTGTAAATATGTTTTAACTTCTTAGTACAGGTGGCCCTCGTTTTACAACGGTTCAATTTACACCGTTTCAGAATAACAACCTTTTTTTGCAGTCATGTGACTGCTATTGAAAAGCATTGAGAAGCAGTGCATTTATTAAAATAGCCAGTAGGTGGAGCTGTGTTGCAGCAAAGCCAAGCAAGCTGAAATTAATCAGTTTAACCAGACCTAAGCTATCGAGCAGATTTCAAAGGAACAAGATCTTCCTGTCTATAAATCAGTCCAGATTGGAATGCATAGAAAGAACTGTTTGCAGAAAAATGCAAGTGAAGCCTGTGTTGTGTGATTATTTTATTAGGTTTATAATGCTGTTTAGCAAATGTTTTTGTTCATTTAACTTAGTTTAATTATATATTCTATGTTGTGTGATTATTTTATTAGGTTTATAATGCTGTTTAGCATTTAAAGTCGTAATTTCAAAGCTTTAAAAATAATGTATTAGATGTTACTTATGATAATTTTGAGAGGGGCCTGGAACCTATCTCCCTCACTTCCCATTGACTTACATTAAAAACTGTGTTTCAATTTACAACGGTTTCGATTTACAACCATTCCTTCTGGAACCTAACCCCGGTGTAAACTGAGGGCTACCTGTATATGTAAAAATCAGCTCATAAAATAATTGTTTGCTCAGGAGTTTGCGAATCTGAGAATGTGATATACAATATTTACATAATGATTACTAAATGTTGCATATAATATACATACCATTAATTAAAAGAAACTACATGACTTATGGAAATGTTAAAAAATGTATTAATTTTATTTTAATTACTTTAGCTTTAAAGACAATGTCAGATTTTGAAACCATCTAGAGTGATTAGCAGTTTGCTAACCTGCAAAAAATGAATTAAAAAAAATCTAACAACTAAAATGAGTTTTGCGATACAAAATGAGTGTTAGGGGCCCATTTATCAAGCTCCGGATGGAGCTTGAGGAACCGTGTTCGTGGTGAGCCAGTTATGAAGCCAGTTATGAAGCAGCGGTCTAAAGACCTCTGCTCCATAGCCTGTCCGCCTGCTCTGAGCAGGTGGACAGACATCGCTGGGGGATTGACACCCCCTGCTGGCAACCGATTGACCGCGAATTTGCAGGGGGCGGCATTGCACCAGCAGCTCACAAGAGCTGCTGGTGCAATGCTGAATACAGAGAGCGTATTGCTCTCCGCATTCAGCGAGGTCTGTCGGACCTGATCCCCACTGTCGGATCAGGTCCAACAGACCTTTGTTAAATAGGCCCCTTAGTCTTAAAAGCAACATTATGTGGTAATTAGATTCAAAATAAAAATAAATCACAAGGGGAACTGGGATACCCTATGTTTTATTTAAATATAATGTTATTTTTCATTTTTTTAAAATATATTTAGATACAGAGTTGTGGAAGCCTATTTATCAAGCCGTCAAGTAAGCTGCATTCGCTGGCACCAATACACTCGCCTAACATCGCCTAACATCACGGCCACGGACCTGAATACACTCTCTATATTTATAAAAAAAGCTGTCAAAAAGCTGCGCATCAAGTACGGGGCTATGAGCAGCGGACTGTTGTTAACTAGCAGTCATCGATCTTGCTGCTATTTGTCTTTTTTCCAACTTTATTTATAGCCTGTCACTAAACACCGCCACTATACTAAAATGTTTAACCCCTATCCCGCCACTCCCGGACCCTGCCGCAACTAAATAAAGTTATTAGCCCCTATCCTGCCGCTCCTGGAGCCCACCGCAACTCTAATAAAGGTATTAACCCCATATCCTGCCACTCCCGAAGCCCTCCGCAACCCCTACACCCATGGCCTCCCACATCACTAACACTTACTAAACCTATTAACCCCTAAACCGCCAGCCCCCCACATCACTATAAACTAAATTAAGCTATTAACCCCTAAACCTAACAACCTGCTAACTTTACAATTAATATATACTCATCCCTATCTTATAATACATTTAAACTTACCTTTAGAATTAAAATAAACTAAATTAAACTATTAATTAACCTACCTTATTATACTAAAATTACATTAAACTAACAATTTAAATAATTATATTACATATTTAAACACCTAACCCTACTCAAATTATTTAAATCTACAATTAAAAATTTCTAAGTTACAATAAAATAACAACTAAGTTACACAAACAAAAAACACTAAGTTACAAAAAATAAAAAATTACTAAGTTACAAAAAATAAATGATCAAATATTTAAACTAATTACACCTAATCTAATAGCCCTATCAAAATAAAAAGCCCCCCCCCCCAAAAAAAAAACAACAAACCCTAGTCTACAATATACTACCAATGGCCCTTAAAAGGGCCTTTTGCAGGGCGATTGCCCCAAAGAAATCAGCTCTTTTACCTTTAAATAAAAATACAAACACCCCCCAACAATAAAACCCACCACCCACACAACCAAACCCCCCAAATAAAAACCTATTATAAAAAAAACCTAAGCTCCCTATTGCCCTGCAAAGGGCATTTGGATGGGCATTGCCCTTTAAAGGGCATTTAGCTCTTTTTCTGGCCAAAGTCCCTAACCTAAAAATAAAACCCACCCAATAAACCCCGAAGATCCACTAACAGTTTTTGAAGACCGGACATCCATCCTCAATGAAGCGGCAGAAGTCCTCTGCGAAGCCGGTAGAAATCTTCATCCAAGCGGGCCAAAGTCTTTATCCAAGCCGGCAGAAGTCTTCATCCAGACGGCATCTTCTATCTTCATCCATCCGGCGCAGAGCGGCTCCATCTTCAAGACATCCGGCACGGAGCATCCTCTTATTACGACGTCTTCTGAAGAATGAAGTTTCCCTTTAAATGACGTCATCCAAGATGGCATCCCTTACATTCCGATTGGCTGATAGAATTAAGGTGGAAAAAATCCTATTGGCTGTTGCAATCAGCCAATAGAATTGAGCTTTCATCCTATTGGCTGATCCAATCAGCCAATAGGATTGAGCTTGCATTCTATTGACTGATTGGATCAACCAATAGGATGAAAGCTGAAATCCTATTGGCTAATTGAAACAGCCAATAGGATTTTTTCCACCTTAATTCCGATTGACTGATAGAATTCTATCAGCCAATTGGAATGTAAGTGACATCATCTTGGATAATGTCATTTAAAGGGAAACTTCATTCTTCAGAAGATATCATAAGAAGAGGATGCTCTGCTCCGGATGTCTTGAAGATGGAGCTGCTCCGCGCCGGATGGATGAAGATAGAAGATGCCGTCTGGATGAAGACTTTGCCCTGCTTGGATGAAGACTTCTGCTGGCTTCGCAGAGGACTTCTGCTGCTTCATTGAGGATGGATGTCCTGTCTTCAAAAACTGTAAGTGGATCTTCGGGGGTTAGTGTTAGGTTTTTTTAAGGGTTTATTGGGTGGGTTTTATTTTTAGATTAGGGACTTTGGGCGGAAAAAGAGCTAAATACCCTTTTAAGGGCAATGCCCATCCAAATGCCCTTTTCAGGGCAATGGGGAGCTTAGGTTTTTTAAGATAGGTTTTTATTTGGGGGGTTTGGTTGTGTGGGTGGTGGGTTTTACTGTTGGTGGGTTTTTGTATTTTTATTTATAGGTAAAAGAGCTGATTTCTTTGGGGCAATGGACCGCAAAAGGCCCTTTTAAGGGCCATTGGTAGTTTATTGTAGGCTAGGTTTTTTTATTTTGAGTGGGCTTTTTTATTTTGATAGGGCTATTAGATTAGGTGTAATTAGTTTAAATATTTGATAATTTATTTTTTATTTTGTGTAACTTTATGTTTATTATTTTTTGTAACTATCGGCTAGATTTAGAGTTGGGCGGTAGCCGTCAAAACCAGCGTTAGAGGCTCCTAACGCTGGTTTTTACCGCCCTCTGGTATTTGGAGTCAGTCAGGAAAGGGTCTAACGCTCACTTTGCAGCCGCGACTTTTCCATACCACAGATCCCCCTACGCCATTTGCGTATCCTATCTTTTCAATGGGATCTTTCTAACGCCGGTATTTAGAGTCGTGGCTGAAGTGAGCGTTAGAAATCTAACGACAAAACTCCAGCTGCAGAAAAAAAACAGGAGTTAAGAGCTTTCTGGGCTAACGCCGGTTCATAAAGCTCTTAACTAGTGTGCTCTAAAGTACACTAACACCCATAAACCACCTATGTACCCCTAAACCGAGGCCCCCCCACACCGCCGCCACTCTATTAAATTTTTTTAACCCCTAATCTGTCGCTCCGTACACCGTCGCCAGCTACATTATCCCTATGTACCCCTAATCTGCTGCCCCTAACATCGCCGACACCTACATAATATTTATTAACCCCTAATCTCCCCCCCCCAACGTCGCCGCTACCTTACCTACACTTATTAACCCCTAATCTGCTGACCGAACCGCACCGCTACTATAATAAATGTATTAATCCCTAACCCGCCTCACTCCCACCTCAATAACCCTATTATAAATAGTATTAACCCCTAATCTGCCCTCCCTAACATCGCCGACACCTAACTTCAAACATTATCCCCTAATCTGCCGACTGGAGCTCACTGCTATTCTAATACATTTTTTAACCCCTAAAACTAAGTCTAACCCTAACACTAACACCCCCCTAAATTAAATATAATTTTTATCTAACAAAATAAATGAACTATTATTAAATAAATTAATCCTATTTAAAACTAAATACTTACCTGTAAAATAAACCCTAATATAGCTACAATATAAATTATAATTATATTGTAGCTATTTTAGGATTAATATTTATTTTACAGGCAACTTTGTAATTATTTTAAACAGGTGCAATAGCTATTAAATAGTTAAAAACTATTTAATAGCTAAAATAGTTAAAATAATTACAAAATTACCTGTAAAATAAATCCTAACCTAAGTTACAATTAAACCTAACACTACACTATCAATAAATTAATTAAATAAAATACCTACAATTATCTACAATTAAACCTAACAGTACACTATCAATAAATTAATTAAATACAATACCTACAAATAACTACAATTAAATAAACTAACTAAAGTACAAAAAATAAAAAAGAACTAAGTTACAAAAAATAAAAAAATATTTACAAACATTAGAAAAATATTACAACAATTTTAAACTAATTACACCTACTCTAAGCCCCCTAATAAAATAACAAAGACCCCCAAAATAAAAAAAAATGCCCTACCCTATTCTAAATTAAAAAAGTTCAAAGCTCTTTTACCTTACCAGCCCTGAAAAGGGACATTTGCGGGGCATGCCCCAAATAATTCAGCTCTTTTGCCTGTAAAAAAAAACATACAATACCCCCCCCAACATTACAACCCACCACCCACATACCCCTAATCTAACCCAAACCCCCCTTAAATAAACCTAACACTAAGCCCATGAAGATCTTCCTACCTTACCTTCACCATGCCAGGTTCACCGATCGCTCCAGGCTCCGAAATCTTCATCCAAGCCCAAGCGGGGGCTGGCGATCCATAATCCGGCTGAAATCTTCTATCAAGCAGCAGCTGAAGAGGTCCAGAAGAGGCTCCAAAGTCTTCATCCTATCCGGGAAGAAGAGGAGATCCGGACCGGCAACCATCTTGATCGGAACAGCCAATAGAATGCGAGCTCAATCTGATTGGCTGATTGGATCAGCCAATCGGATTGAACTTGAATCTGACTGGCTGATTCCATCAGCCAATCAGAATATTCCTACCTTAAGTCCGATTGGCTGATAGAATCCTATCAGCCAATCGGAATTCGAGGGACGCCATCTTGGATGACGTCATTTAAACGAACCGTGATTCGGCGAGTAGGCGTCGGTTGAAGAGGTTGGATCCGCGTCGGCTGGGAAGAAGATGGCTCCGCTCTGCTCCGGAAGAAAGAAGATTGAAGATGCCACTTGATAGAAGACTTCATCCCGATGATGGACTTCCGAATTCAGCCCGACGATGGAGTTCTTCATCCGCCGCTTGGATCAAGACTTCGGACCCTCTTCTGGACCGATCGATGAACCCGGTGAGGTGAAGACAAGTTAGGAAGATCTTCAGGGGCTTAGTGTTAGGTTTATATAAGGGGGGTTTGGTTTAGATTAGGGGTATGTGGGTGGTGGGTTGTAATGTTGGGGGGGGTATTGTATGTTTTTTTTTTACAGGCAAAAGAGCTGAATTCTTTGGGGCATGCCCCGCAAATGGCCCTTTTAAGGGCTGGTAAGGTAAAAGAGCTTTGAACTTTTTTAATTTAGAATAGGGTAGGGCATTTTTTTATTTTGGGGGGCTTTGTTATTTTATTAGGGGGCTTAGAGTAGGTGTAATTAGTTTAAAATTGTTGTAATATTTTTCTAATGTTTGTAAATATTTTATTATTTTTTGTAACTTAGTTCTTTTTTATTTTTTGTACTTTAGTTAGTTTATTTCATTGTATTTATTTGTAGGTATTGTATTTAATTAATTTATTGATAGTGTAGTGTTAGGTATAATTGTAACTTAGGTTAGGATTTATTTTACAGGTAATTTTGTAATTATTTTAACTAGGTAGCTATTAAATAGTTTTTAACTATTTAATAGCTATTGTACCTGTTTAAAATAATTACAAAGTTGCCTGTAAAATAAATATTAATCCTAAAAAAGCTAAAATATAATTATAATTTATATTGTAGCTATATTAGGGTTTATTTTACAGGTAAGTATTTAGCTTTAAATAGGAATAATTTATATAATAAGAGTTAATTTATTTCATTAGATTTAAATTATATTTAACTTAGGGGGGTGTTAGTGTTAGAGTTAGATTTAGCTTTAGGGGTTAATCCATTTATTAGACTAGCGGCGAGATCCCATCGGCAGATTAGGGGTTAATTATTGTAGGTAGCTGGCGGCGATGTTGTGGGGGGCAGATTAATAAATATAATATAGGGGTCGGCGGTGTTAGGGGCAGCAGATTAGGGGTACATAGGTATAATGTACGTTGCGGCGGTATACGGAGAGGCAGATTAGGGGTTAAAAAAATATGCAGGTGTCTGCGATAGCGGGGGTGGCAGATTAGGGGTTAATAAGTGTAAGGTTAGGGGTGTTTAGACTCGGGGTACATGTTAGGGTGTTAGGTGCAGACATAGGAAGTGTTTCCCCATAGTAAACAATTGGGCTGCGTTAGGAGCTGAACGCTGCTTTTTTACAGGTGTTAGGTTTTTTTTCAGCTCAAACTGCCCCATTGTTTTCTATGGGGGAATCGTGCACGAGCACGTTTTTGAAGCTGGCCGCGTCCATAAGCAACGCTGGTATTGAGAGTTGCAGTGGCGGTAAATATGCTCTACGTTCCCTTTTTTGGAGCCTAACGCAGCCATTCTGTGAACTCTAAATACCAGCGTTATTTAAAAGGTGCGGGGGAAAAAAAGCACGCGTAGCTAACGCACCCCTTTGGCCGCAGAACTCTAAATCTAGCCGTTAGTGTTTTTTATTTTGTGTAACTTAGTTTTTTTTTTTATTGTAACAGTAATTTTTAATTGTAGATTTGAATAATTCGAGTAGGGTTAGGTGTTTAAATATGTAATATAGTTAATTTAATTGTTAGTTTAATGTAATTTTAGTATAATAAGGTAGGTTAATGATTAGTTTAATATAATTTAATATAGTTTAATATATATTAATGTAATTGTAGTATAATAGTTAGGGTAGGTTAATTAATAGTTTAATATAGTTTAATGTAATTGTAGTATAATAGTTAGGGTAGGTTCATTAATAGTTTAATATAGTTTATTTTAATTCTAAAGGTAAGTTTAAATTTATTATAAGATAGGGATGAGTTAATATTTAATGTAAAGTTAACGGGTTGTTAGGTTTAGTTTATGGTGATGTGGGGGGCTGGCGGTTTAGGGGTTAATAGGTTTAGTAAGTGGTAGTGATGTGGGAAGCCAGGGGTTTAGGGGTTAATACATTTATTTAGTTGTGGCGGGGTCCGGGAGCGGCGGGATAGGGGTTAATTTATTTATTTTGTTGTGTCGGGAAGCGGTGGGATAGGGGTTAATATATTTATTTAGTTGCGGTGGGGTCCAGGAGCGGCAGGATAGGGGTTAATATATTTTATTTAGGTGGCAGCGATGTCGGGGCGGCAGATTAGGGGTGTTTAGACTCAGGGCTTATGTTAGGGTGTTTGGTGTACACTTAACTTTTTTTCTACCTTAGAAATCAATAGGATATCGGGCAGCATCGAACATGAGCTTTCACTGCTTTCAGTTTCCCGTTGATTCCTATGGCATCCGCAGGCCTCCAGGGTGGCAGATTGAAAACCAGGTACGCTGGGCCGGAATAGTGGCAAGCGTATCTGTTAGAAATTTAATAAATGGCAAAAGTTGTCAGATAGTGCCGAATTTGTTTTCGGAACATCTGTAATGACGTAAGCATCGATCTGTGTCGGACTGAGACTGGCGGATCGTATGTTACGTCCCAAATTTCAACTTTTGCCGGTCTGTATGCTTTGATAAATGAGGTGAATCAGGCTTGCCATAATTACGCTGCGGAATTCCAGTGTATTTGTGATTGACGGCTTGATAAATAGGCCTCTAGGAATATATCAGTGGAAACACCTAAAACTAATATACAGCTCTGGAAAAAATTAAGTGACCACTCCAATTTTTACTTAAAGGGACTGCGAGCACCCTATGTCGTCCTGTGTCGCTTAATGCAGGGCAAAAAGAAAAAAGTATTTTAAAAAATTACTTTCTTATTCAGCCTAGCATACGGTATTCACTATTGCGTTGCATGAGGTGGCACCGGGTGGTGTTGGGTGTACTCAGTGCGGCAGTTATTTTGAGGTGCGTGTTGACACTGTGTAGACTTTCCCTTTAAATCAGCCTCTACATGTATGGCAGCTATTCCAAGGGTTCAATTTATAATTACTTGAGGAATTTAGTAAGAGTTAGGTTGCTTCCATCCTTAAAATTTTAAAGATGATGGTTCAAAAGAAAAAGGTCAAGCAGCAGACATTGGTGACAACAAAGCAACAGAGTGTCAATGGGTGAAAACAACTCTCCATTGCCCAGGATAACTGCTAACTCATTTGAATGCAACTCAACAACCATAGGATGACGTAAACTCACCTACTAAAAGTATGGCAAATGGCAGCTGTGGTGGAGTGCATGGTGAGGACGGTTCGAAACAGGCTTCTAGGGGCATGGTTGAAGTTGTGCAAAGCTAGAAAAAAATCACTTCATCAAGAGAAGTAAAGAAGGCTGAGGTTTGCAAAAGACCATAAAGATTGGACCATAGAAGATTTGAGTAAGGTCATCCTTGCCCAACTTTTAATTGTCTAATGGTTAGTCGTTGACCTGGAGAGGCCTACAAGCAACAGTGTCTCGCACGCACTGGGAAATTTGGTGGAGGATCAGTGATGATATGGGGGTGCTTCAGCAAGGCAGATTTATCTATGTAAAGGATGCATGAATCAACACTTTTCGCAAACTCCTAAATAACACACACACTAGTGAATTTTTCCACCACTTTTGATTGGAATATGAATAATCACATGATTTATGACATCTGCCAATCTGATTCAAATACACATTATAAACTATCACTAACGAACCAAATTGCTTGATACTTGTGTCATTGATCACTCATCAGAACTTGTAAGTGCCATTTGATACATTGTGCATTATACTTTGAAAGTATGTATATGTGAAATTAGTACTAAAGATAAACATTGATGCTGACATTGGGGGACACAGTGTAATATTTTAGACAAGGATTTTACAATTCGAATTGATGTTTGATTCAATAGAATCTTAAGCTGATAGCTCAAAGGGATAGCCCACCTAATTTTTAACTGTCATGATTCAGATACAGCAGACATTAAAATCACCTCTTTACTGGCATGCTATTTTCAGTGTATTTCTTCCTTCTCTTGAATTTCTTTTTCAGTAAGAAACGTCATCGTATGTGCCAGCCCATTTTATAACACCTGTGTAGGGGTGGATTTTAAAAATAGATTGCAATCAGGAGGGGTTAGACAGGTACAGAGGGAAAACTGACCCAGCTTTTAAAGGGACAGGAAACCCCAAAATATTCTTTCATGATTTGGATAGAACATACCATTTTAAACAGCTCTCACAATTACTTCTATTCTCAAATTTGCTTCATTTTCTTGTTATCCTTTGCTGAAGGAACAGCATTGCACTACTGGCAGCTAGCTAACCACATCTATTTAGACAATCACAAGAGACAAATGTGTGCAGGCACCAATTAGCAGCTAGCTCCCACTATTGCAACTTACATTTTTACTTTCCTATCCCTTTAAAATATCTGTTGATTGCAAATAAATACATATGATACTCTGATTACATGTTATATTTGCAATTATTCCTGCTCAGAATAATAATACATTTGCAATATATACATATAGTGGTATAAATAAACACAGAGATATGACAGACAACATTGTTTAGAAAAAAAAAGGAACTTAGGGACATGTAAATATGTTTGCAAAAGATTTCTGATGTAACACACACACACACACACACACACATATATATATATATATATATATATATATATATATATATATATGTATATATATATATATATATATATATATGTGCAGGAATATACTGTATGTACAAATTCTAGCATTAATAATAATTTAAAAAATAAATAAAAAAAATATGACTCCTAGAAATACAATTACACATTAATTTCTGTGAAAGTATCATATAACAAATGAATATAAAAATAACTTTCTGAGATATTGTTTATTGAGGAATAATCTATTTATTGGACATTAACAGTTGAAAAACAAAAGATTAGCTTTAGAGAAATGTGCTTGTTCATGGACAGTAATTAAATGGTATAAATAAAGTTGGGAAAAACCTGGATAACTGCGACATCGATGATTGTTAATTAACACCAGCCCGATGCTCTTCGCACCATAATTGACGAGCATGTTGTTGACGGCTTTTTTGATAAAAAAGGAGAACATATTCAGGTCTGCGGCAGCGATGTCTGGCGATGTCTGGCGAGCATATTGACGCTGACGAATGCAACATAGTTGATGCTTTGAAAAATAGGCCTCATAGAATCAATTATGGAACAAACAAACAAAGGAAAGTGCAGCTTAATCAAGCCTCAGTCTATTCAGTGTAAAATACTTAGAGAAAATAACTCATTGTGTAGTTCATTAACAAATCTAGACAGGCCCCAAGGCTTGTTTTCCCACAGAAAACCTCTGAATTACATTGTTTCCAATGCAGCAAAGGATTCTGGGTAAGATATGCAAATTAAGTACGCAATGACACACCTTTTTACTTCAGTCTGCTTTTCAGCAGGTTCCCTTTACGCCAAAGTATCGCTGTTCACACAGCTTATAAACTTAGCTAGGGTTAGTGCAGTGATTCATAACCATCCCAGGACAGACTGTTTCGTAGTTGTTGCTACTCATCAGCTGGGAGAAGGTTTGAACCACTGCTGGGTGAAGTTGATTCCTGGCAGAATACAACAACAATTTAAATTAGGGGGAGATAAAAGGCGAGTTTAAAATCCTCCACTACGCACAAAATATAGAGAAAATAACTCATTGTGTAGTTCATTAACAAATCTAGACAGGCCCGAAGGCTTGTTTTCCCACAGAAAACCCCTGAATTACATTGTTTCCAATGCAGCAAAGGATTCTGGGTAAGATATGCAAATTAAGTACACAATGACACACCTTTTTACTTCAGTCTGCTGTAAAATACTTCCAACATATGTATACGTTTAGGATTGTCTGCACGTTAGACATATTTTTACACTAATTGTTAACTTTGAGTGATAATACATTTCGAAAATAGTATTTAAGCTTTATTCAGCTAGACTTTATTTCAATTGTTTACTGCCCATAGCATGAGGGACTACTTTATCAGCTGAAGAACATTTATGTACTGAATTTCTGAATGCTCAAAGAAGGTAGAGCTGATTACAGTCTATGTTCAAGAACAAGAGGTATGGACATATAAATTTAGCCCCAGATCTTAAGCACCAGGGGTAGTTTACCTTCGTAACAGCTGGTGAATTAAATATTATGCATCTACTTGACTGAACAGAACATAATTCTTTGGCTGTGGTATCAACTATGATTCACAGACTGGAGAAGGTGGGTTTGGTGCCCATGGACTAGAAGAAGCTGTCTTTATTCAAGAAGTAATTATCATTTAACAAGTACATTCTTAACTACTACTGGTACAGATTAATATTACTTGGATGTTTACAATTACAGCTAGTTAATATGAATAATCATGTTACTTAAGCTCTAAACCAACCAACAAACAAGCTAGTTTTATGTATATTGCTATAAAAAATGATGCTATTTTAATAGTGATACAAACATATATACGTGGGTGAATTAATTATTTGTTAGGATGGCGATAAGGTCAATTATTAAACATTTTTAGTTCCATTAAGCAATCAATTACTCATTTGGAAAACGTAAATTCCTAAGTACACACACATATACACTATATATATATATATATATATATATATATATACACACACACACACACACACAGATATATATATGTTGTTGACATGAAAGTAATATTCAATTAATTTCAATCCTATTTTAAATGTCACAACAGTACATCCCAAGGTAACTTGTCATGTTGGTGTTATAAAATGGCTCAAGATTGTTGTTAAAAATAAAAGGGTATAACAAAACATTTTCCAAATCTTTTTATTATTCATATTATTTTATGAAAAACCATAAGCTCAAGGCAAAGTGCATGGAATAATGAGAAAAGTAGCCTGCAAGCCTACAACCATCTTATTCAAACCCTGAGCAATTGTTAAAGTCTTTTATACCATATAGATTTAAATTGATTGCAATAAATTATTGAACGCTAGCGTACATATTTTTTTCTACATTGTCAATTGGAGAATTTGAAAAATGGATGAAGATCACAGTAATCATTATAAATTTTTTTATAGCTATTTTTCATTATTAAGCTTAGCTTTAACAATTATGTCCAGTACACTTTTATCCTTTTGCTACCAGTTTCAGGGGTATAAGGCCCATGTTGAAAAGACAGCACTCCCAACTTTGACTAGATTATGAGTGGAGTGCTAACAGTTACGCACAAGTGAAAAGGGTTTCATCACGGGTGTTTGTGCGCATCAGGTTTTTTACTCATATTAAAAGTTGAAAGTAAACGCGATTGCTTTAGTGCAATTAAAGTTAACTTATGTCTGGTTATTGCGTTCTTGGTGCTCTAAAAAAAATGCAAAAAAAGTTATAAGGGGCTCAAAGATATAAGGTCACAGTTGTTAGAAAAAGGCATGCAAAGGGCTTTAACATAGAGATACTGTATTAATGACTAAATAAAACATATTCTGCTATGTGAAGGACATTAGAATGTGAAATATTCATATTTTCATGTCGGGTTAGCACACTTGAGAATATACAATTGGGTTTGCACGCAAGTAGGGTGTTAGGTTTTTTTTACTTTTTTGCTCCATTGACTTCTATGGGGCAATACGTTATCGCACGCGTGATACAGTAAGTTTGAATTTTTATGATCGTTGGGTTAGCGTTCAAGCAAAAATAGTTTCCTTTTATCGTCAAATATGAGCACAACTGAACGCTTTCAAAATATTGCTTCTAGCAAAGTTAACATTCGAGCGGGAGCATTAAATAACGTTCCACTTGTAATCTGGCCCTTTGTGATTTATGGGTGGAGATATTTGTTAAAATACCCCCTTACCCTTTATAAAAAAAATCTCCCTGTGATTAAAGGGACATGCGATCACTTTTTTTTTTATTCTTTTTTTTTATTGAGGTACATTAATGTAAATGGTTACAAGCATAATAATACAGAAACTTCTCAAATGTTCATTAACATTGGCACAGAGAGTAAGTAACAATTGCCCTATTACACAGTACATTAGAAAGTTAAACTCATGGTGCAAAAGAACTATGTGAAAAATTCTCAAAATGGAAGATAAACAGCAATACCTCAGATTTTCTTTAAAGTGGTATCCTACTAAATATATGCTGGTCTAAGATATAACCCCTGATTAAGAAACAATGGTCACTTTAGGACATACCATTATTAATTTGGTGGAGTACTGCTATCAAATGGTATGTATTCTAGTTATCTTGTCCCATATACTCAACATAGCATAGTATTCATAGATTTCCCTCAATTAAGAAAATATTGGCCTCTCTTGAACCGATATGCAGAGGAAAATAGTAGGGGGAAAATATAAACATGTAGAGAAAACACTTTAAAAACTACCACATAAGAAATGATGAGCAACAATGGAACACATGAACTACTGGCAACTTCCCATGGACCCAAAAAATAACAAAGCTAGATGTTAAGGGGGGGGGGGGGGGGGGAATAGGCCTCTATATAATTTCCAATTGGACAATAGTTGGTTAGTTATGGGGGTCAAAGCCCTAGCCCTATTATATTGTTACTTATTAGCTTTGGAGGGTGCACAAGTATTTTGCTCATTTATTCACTTAAGAAGGAGATTTTTGATCAATGTAACTCGACTCATTTACATATACTCTGTCATTCTATCTTATTGTATATAGAGTCTTTTGTCAAAAAATATATACACGCTAATTTTATAACAGAACTCTCTTAGTCATTTTGTTCTGTACATATGTATATATAAAATATTTCAGACCCGTAAACAAGCTACTTGTTTTAGTACACTTTCCTTTTCTATCTGCATTACTAATGAATGTATTAGAGAATAAAGTCTTAGCTTTTATTTATCCTATCCTCCTCAATAGAGTTGACTATAGAAAAGTTTGAATATGTACAACATATTGGAAACATATTTGCAAAATAATTCCATACCCCAATGTAGGGTTTTACAATTTAGTACAGGTGACCCTCGTTTTACAACGGTTCAATTTACACCGTTTCAGAATAACAACCTTTTTTTCCCAGTCATGTGACTGCTATTGAAAAGCATTGAGAAGCAGTGCATTTATTAAAATAGCCAGTAGGAGGAGCTGTCCGCTTGTGTTGCAGCAAAGCCAAGCAAGCTGAAATTAATCAGTTTAACCAGAGCTGAGCTATCGAGCAGATTTCAAAGGAAGAAGTTCTTCCTCTCTATAAATCAGTCCAGATTGGAATGCATAGAAATAACTGTTTGCAGAAAAATGCAAGTGAAGTCTTTGTTGTGTGATTATTTTATTTGGTTTATAATGCTGTTTAGCAAATGTTTATGTTCATTTAATTTGTTGTTTGATTATTTTATTTGGTTTATAATGCTGTTTAGCATTTCAAGTCTTCATTTCAAAGCTTTAAAAATAATGTATTAGGTGTTACTTATGACAATTTTGAGAGGGGCCTGGAACCTATCTTCCTCACTTCCCATTGACTTACATGATAAACTGGGTTTCAATTTACAATGGTTTTGATTTACAACCATTCCTTCTGGAACCTAATCCCGGCGTAAACTGAGGGCTACCTGTATACTTCTTTAATAAGGATAGATAGTAGATGCTTCTTATCTAATAATCAAGTTGTCTCTAAAATATATAAACAACATTCATTATCTGATAGTTATTGATAAGTGTATTAAAAAGTATGGTAAAGAATAAACACTTTGCTTATATCTACCTTATCCTAAATAGAAGTGACTGTGAAATTGTTTAAATATAAACATGACCATACATATTTACAACAGAACCTCCAGTTCACAATATGAAATACTAATACCAGTAATCGTTTACAAACTACTGCTGTTTCTCAATGTAAAGTTTCAATGCCAGTAATTGATAATATCATATTCTGAATTCAACCCTTATGGGGTTCTTGTTTTTAAACGATGTATCCAAAACACCTCACGTTTACCTAATAGGGCATCTTTATCTCCGCCTCTATTTTTGATTACAATTGTTTAAAAAATTGTCCATTTAAGTGTATTACTTGCTTTGTTGTGTTTCAATTTAAAGTGTTGCACTAAGGGTGTCGTTAGTTTCCCCAGCTTGATATTTGAAAGGTGTTCCCTTACCCTATGTCTAACCTCCCTTGTTGTGAGACCTACATACTGTAGTTCACAACTTTTGCAGTTAAGAAGATATATTGCATAGGTGTTCCTACAGTTATGACATTTTGATGGTGAAAGGACTCGCCCCTAACAAAGCTTAAAAAATCATTACCCACTTGCAGGTGTTCACATGCTGTGCAATAGGGATAGCTACATTTATAAACCCCTTTGCATTGCAGCCAGGAGCTATTACTCCTTATTTATGTTCTAAGCTGTGTCAGGGCTACTAGATTCCCTATTGTTTTCCCTTTCCTGAATGTACCCTTTTGAGACTGTGTCTAGTAAACCATCATCTGCTTTTAGCATATGAAAATGTTTTCTTACAATGTTACATATCTGGATATATTGGTTGCTAAACTGAGTTACAAAACGCCACCCCCTCAAAGTTGTTACTCTTTTTTTCTTTAATGCTGTTACTTTCAAACAAGTACTTCTCTCTACTATTCTTGTCAACTTCCTGTTTTATATTGTCTATATACAGCTGATTATATCCCCTTGCCAAAAATCTGTCACTCAATTCTCTTTTTCATAGCTTTCTTGTTTTGTGCAATTTCTTTTCAGTCGTATAAATTGTCCTTTAAGGACTGAGTTAAGGACTTTCTTAGGGTGTCCACTCCATGCATGCAGGAGGGTATTACCCGATATGGGTTTCCTATAAACCTCCACATTTACACTTTCTTCATCTAGATTACCTTTTAATTTTACATCTAAATAGTTTACCTGAAACTCTCCTATTTCAAAAGTAAATTTAATTTCTACACTGTTTATGTTCAAATGTTCCACAAATTCTTTGGCCTCTGCTTTACTACCCCCCAGATCACCAGCAGATCATCAATATATCTGCGATAATATTTGATGTCATCTCTCAGGGGGTCATCTCCTCCAAAACCAACCCATGAACAGGTTGGCATATAATGGCGCAAATTTCGCCCCAATTGCTGTCCCACATCTCTGGAGGAAAAATTAATTTTAGAACACAAAGAAGTTTACAGCAAGTGGGCCGAAAGGCATGAGCGGGGTCGGGGGAACCCCTGTCACCAATCCGCCTTTGTTGCAACACGCCGAGATGTGATGTTTTGTTTGTATTTACCATAAAGGTCTGAATAAATTCTGTTTTATTTTATTAATTTGTTTTGTTAATAAGCTGTTGAGTGCTTCTTTGATTTACTTAGTGCTGCGGAATCTGTTGGCGTTCTACAAATACCTGATAATAATAATAATATACTACAGCATGACAATTCTTAATAGTATATAATCTGAAACTATTATTAAAGATCTAAGCCCATACCAAATGCTGAGTAATGGATTTATCTAGTAAGTCGTGCTGTCCCGATCCTGCTTTTACAGTTTAATTCTGTAGGGAGAGAAGAAAAAATAAACCCAGCTGTCTCGGCTGCTGACAGCCAGGCTGCTAATTATTGCATTAGTAAAAGCATTATGTGATATCACAACTGGGAAGCCCAGGACAGCTGCAGGGTAAAGAAACAACCATAAACAATTTAGCCTAAACTACAATCATAGTATGAGAGAACATTGTTAGTATATCTATATATCGCTCCACAGCGGCACACAACAGTTTATTAGAGCTTCATCATAAGGTCTAAGGAATTGTAAACACAGGGAATATGCTGAGTCGTAGATAGCAGCACCACCAATTTAGAGTATTAAAGATTTTATTTAAGCCAACATAAAAAGAAGTGACAACGTTTTGGGTTTACATCCTTAGCCATGTCCATTTTACAATCAATTAAAATCAGTCTTAAATGGGCTACAAGCTACACCCCCCCCCCCACACACACACACACCTGGGTTAACCCCTTGTTAAGATCTCCAAATTTAACATAATAACAGCTCCACCTGGTGAAATTACAATGAAAACATTTTACAAGTACACAAAGAAAAAGGGGAGTGAGTTGCACACTTAATAAATAAATAAATAAATAAATAAATAAATAAATAAATAAATGTGATATATGAAATACAGGTGCTACCTAGAAAAAGTACATATGAAACAACAGAGACAAGAAAGTAGATACTCCAAAATAAGGAGTTTCTAAAAGTCTAGGCATATCCAGCACAACTGTATGAATAACAGACACAAGAGATTCAATATGTCAAAAATATAAAGCACTTTTTAATAAATAAAACAAACACTCAAATCACATTCATACAAGGGATCCCAATATACACGTTTAAGTCACCCTGGCCAAAAAATATCTGGTACACCAGGGAAGTAAGAGCAATGATGAACCCACTGTAGAATGTTAATATTTGTAATCCAAATGAAATAAAGTCAAACAGTGACGTATGTTTCCCAAAGTACCTCAAAGCCAGACAAGCCAGACATCCACCCCTAACGAGAAATAGCCACAAGACACATTAAAGCATGGAAAGGAGGAGCCGTATAGCAACGCATATTCACAGATATGTCTGCCGTAGAAGCGTTCCTTCATGCAAGAGAGAGTTAACATTTGTACCTGTATTTTTCACGCAACCACTCCTCCTGGCGAGCACTCCTCCTGCCTTCACTGCTTCCATAAAGTGGGGTCTTCCGGGGTAATTCTGGACAAGCGGGCATCCCATGTAGAAAAGAGCTGCTGAGCACCGACGAGTCTGAATGCTCGTTTCACTCCTTCACTCAGTGCAGCGTGGAGCTTCTTCCGGGTTTTTTGGCCAGTGTGACTTAAACGTGCATATTGGGATCCCTTGTATGTATGTGATTTGAGTGTTTGTTTTATTTATTTATTAAAGTGTGCTTTATATTTTTGACATATTGAATCTCTTGTATCTGTTATTCATACAGTTGTGCTGAATTTGCCTAGACTTTTAGAAACTCCTTATTTTGGAGTATCTACTTTCTTGTCTCTGTTGTTTCAATTTTACAAGTACATATGCCAATCCATCTCTCTGTTCATCCCCCCCTGGGGTCATTGTCCCCAACTCATGAATCTAATACAGCTCCCTACATTGGAGTATTTGACTCCAATCACCATCCCTCCTTGGGACTTTTACCTGCTCTAGAATCTGGAACCTCAACTGGCTCACATGGTGGCCAGCTGTAACAATATGATTTGAGACTGGTGCCTTAAGGTCCCCCAATCTAATATTGCTGTTGGTTTATATGTTCATGGACCTTGCTTAAATAAATTCTGTTATCCTGCTATTTCCTATGGGGAATATCTTCAGGGTGAAAAGGAACATCTAGTTAGCAGGTTAAACTTAATAAAGTTACAGCTAGTTCTACTGACGCAAGCCAGCAGTAGCACAAAACAATATATATTTTTTATAAAAATGTTTTTTCTGGTGACAGGGGTCAAAATTGGACAAGAACAAAATTGAAGCTTACATATTTGGCTGACACATAACTTAATTAACTGACAAGGACATTTCTGGATCACTATTCAGTAGTGTAACTGTAACTTAATTGTCCTCAGATTAATGCAATGAATAATGAAAATGTGTTGCCCTTTTATATTCATTTGAATCTGAATACACATACTTACTATATATAATTTTGTCTATTGAACCAGATTTTTTGTAACCCAGATGGTTTTACTAATTCAAACCGAAATGCTTCTAATGCATTGAAATGCCTTAAAAGATGAAGTCAAATATCACCAGAGCATGCATACAATGTTTTTGTACAGATTGTCTAATGAATTGACTATATTGACTAAGCATTGGGATTTAGCACACTGACTGATGCAGTTCTTAGTGTAATTAATGAAGGGAGCTGCAGCAAAACATAAAAAAAAATGTATTGTTAGTAAAAACATTGTTTTCTTATATCTCTTGTCATCTATGTAAGTTTAAAATAGCATCAATGTGTATGTTTCCATGGTAATGCGTCCCAGTAGGAGTTATTGACAACACGCTTAGCTTTTACTGTTAGCCATGAGCACCAGACAAAAAGCAGTATTAGAAATTCCATCACCTAGATTACGAGTTTTGCGTTAACAGGGGTGCGGTGCTAACGAGTAGTTACGGGTTTTTACAAACCCGGCGTTATCCGCAAAAAAGGGAGCGTAGAGCAAAATTTAGCTTCACATCTCACCTCCATACCAGCGCTGCTTACGGTAGTGGTGAGCAGGTAAAACATGCTTGTGCACGATTTCCCCATAGGAATAAATGGGGAAGAGCCGGCTGAAAAAAAACCTAACACCTGCAAAAAAGCAGCGTTCAGCTTCTAACGCAGCCCCATTGATTGCTATGGGAAAATAAAAGTTATGTCTACACCTAACAACCTAACATGAACCCAGAGTCTAAACACCCCTAATATTACACTTATTAACCCCTAATATGCCGCCCCCGACATTGCCAACACCTGCATTATATTATTAACCCCTTATATGCCACTCCGTACACCGCCGCCACCTACATTATACTTACAAATTTGCTGCTCCCAATGTCGCAGCAACCTAACTAAATTTTTTAACCCCTAATCTGCCGCCCACAACGTCGACACCAATATATTAAAGTTATTAACCCCTAAACCTGTCTAACCCTAACCCCCCCTTACTTAAATATAATTTTAATAAATCTAAATAAAATTAATACAGTGAACTAAATTATTCCTATTTAAAACTAAATACTTACTTATAAAATAAACCTTAAGATAGCTACAATATAACTAATAGTTACATTGTAGCTAGCTTAGGGTTTATTTTTATTTTACAGGCAACTTTGTATTTTTTTTAACTAGGTGCCATAGTTATTAAATAGTTATTAACTATTTAATAACTACCTAGTTAAAATAAATACAAATTTACCTGTAAAATAGAACCTAACCTATGTTACAATTATACCTAACACTACACTATAATTAAATTAATTACCTAAACTAAATACAATTAATTACAATTTTAAAAAAAATATTTGAATTACGAAAAAAAAATAACACTAAATTACAGAAAATAAAAAATAATTACAAGATTTTTAAACTAATTACACCTACTCTAATCACCCTAACAAAATAAAAAAGCCCTACCCTACACTAAATTACAAACAGCGTTTAAAAGGGCCTTTTGTGGGGCATTGCCCCAAAGTAATCTGCTCTTTTACCTGTAAAAAAAAAAGTACAAATACCCCCCAAACATTAAAACCCACCACCCACACAACCAACCCTACTCTAAAACCCACCCAATCCCCCCTTAAAAAAACCTAACACTAACCCCTTGAAGATCACCCTACCATGAGACTTCTTTACCCAACCGGGCAGAAGTGGTCCTCCAGACAGGCAGAAGTCTTCATCCAAGCTGGGCAGAAGAGGTCCTCCAGACGGGCAGAAGTCTTCATCCAGACAGCATCTTCTATCTTCAATCACCCGGCGCGGAGCGGGTCCATCTTCAAGACATCCGACGCGGAACATCCTCTTCTTTCTTCGTCCGACGACTGAATGAAGGTTCCTTTAAATGAAGTCATCCAAGATGGCGTCCCTCCAATTCTGATTGGCTGATAGAATTCTATCAGCCAATCGGAATTAAGGTAGAAAAAATCATATTGGCTGATGCAATCAGCCAATAGGATTGAGCTCGCATTCTATTGGCTGATCCAATCAGCCAATAGAATGCCAGCTTAATCCTATTGGCTGACTGGATCAGCCAATAGGATTGAACTTCAATCCTATTGGCTGATTGCATCAGCCAATAGGATTTTTTCTACCTTAATTCCGATTGGCTGATAGAATTCTATCAGCCAATCGGAATTGAAGGGACGCCATCTTGGATGACATCATTTAAAGGAACCTTCATTCAGTCGTTGGACGAAGAAAGAAGAGGATGCTGCCCGTCGGATGTCTTGAAGATGGACCCGCTCCGCGCCGCATGGATGAAGATAGAAGATGCCATCTGGATGAAGACTTCTGCCCGTCTGGAGGACCTCTTCTGCCCAGCTTGGATGAAGACTTCTGCCCATCTGGAGGACCACTTCTGCCCGGTTGGGTGAAGCCGTCTCATGGTAGGGTGATCTTCAAGGGCTAAGTGTTAGGTTTTTTAAGGGGGGATTGGGTAGGTTTTAGAGTAAGGTTGGTTGTGTGGGTGGTGGGTTTTATGTTGGGAATGTTGGGGGGGTATTTGTACTTTTTTTTACAGGTAAAAGAGCAGATTACTTTGGGGCAATGCCCCGCAAAAGGCCCTTTTAAGGGCTATTTGTAATTTAGTGTACGGTAGGGCTTTTTTATTTTGGGGGGCTTTTTTATTTTGTTAGGGGGATTAGAGTAGGTGTAATTAGTTTAAAATTCTTGAAATTATTTTATTATTTTCTGTAATTTAGTGGGGGTTTTTTTTCGTACTTTAGATAATTTTTTTAAATTGTAATTAATTGTATTTAGTTTAGGGAATTTATTTAATTATAGTGTAGTATTAGGTGTAATTGTAACATAGGTTAGGTTTTATTTTACAGGTAAATTTGTCTTTATTTTAACTAGGTAGTTATTAAATAGTTAATAACTATTTAATAACTATTGTACCTAGTTAAAATAAATACAAAGTTGACTGTAAAATAAAAATAAACCCTAAGCTAGCTACATTGTAATAATTAGTTATATTGTAGCTAGCTTAGGATTTTTTTATAGGTAAGTATTTAGTTTTAAATAGGAATAATTTATTATAGTAATTTTATTTAGATTTATTGTAATTATATTTAAGTTAGGGGGGTTAGGGTTAGTGTTAGACTTAGATTTAGGGGTTAATACATTTAATATAGTGGCGGCGAAGTTGGGGTCGGCAGATTAGGGGTTAATAAATGTATGTAGGTGTTGGCAATGTTAGGGCCGTCAGATTAGGGGTTAATAATATTTAACTAGTGTTTGCGATGCGGGAGTGCGGAGGTTTAGGGGTTAATATATTTATTCTAGTGGCGGCAATGTCCGGTTCGGCAGATTAGGGGTTAAAAAATGGATTTTAGTGTTTGCGATGTGGGTGGCCTCGGTTTAGGGGTTAATAGGTAGTTTATGGTTGTTAGTGCACTTTTAAGCACTTTAGTTAAGAGTTTTATGCTACGGCGTTGTAGTGTAAAACTCTTAACTACTGACTTTTAAATGCTGTACCAGTCTTGACAGGAGAGGGTCTACCGCTCACTTTTTGTCAGACTCGTAATACCGGCACTATGCAAGTCCCATTGAAAATATAGGATACGCAATTGACGTAAGTGGATTTGCGGTATTTCCGAGTCTGGCCAAAAAAGTGAGCGGTGAGCCTGTCATTTCAAGACTTATAATACCAGCAGGCGTTAAAAAGCAGCGTTGGGACCTCTCAACGCTGCTTTTTAACCCTAACGCACAACTCTAGCCGCATATTTGTTACTTCAATATAAGGAAAGTTTTAATGGTTTAGTGGTCCCTGATTACAAACTCTGATTGGATTTAAAATTTGTGAAATTAAAATGTCTTCAAAATTGAAGACAATAACAATAAGAGAATATTGGAGATTAAAAAAAAAAAATATATATATATATATATAATAGAGACCAATTTTAATTCCAAAAGAGGATTTAATAATTTAAGGAATGTTATTTTAAAAATGAAATTACATTACTACATAATAATTCAGTTATCAAAGTAATATATATTTTAACTCAATTAAATGACTAATTATTATTATCATTATTATCTTTAAGGGACCTTAATCTGCTGAGTACAACTTCAGTAGCAAGGTTCCTACTCATGCTATTTTCCTCCTGTATTTGCAGTTCTGTTTAAACTAATTCTCTTATTTTATCTCTTTACAGATGCCAGTTGTTAAAGTTCTGCATATTTAAACTGGGTGCCGCCATTTTGGAATGAGCGTATTATTACATCCTGTAATACAAGCAGTGTTTTCTACACATCATTTACAGTAGGTTACCAGCTTTTTGACAGCTGTAAATTGCACTTTGGGTCAAGTCCTACCAATAGAAAGCAGAAGCTTTATATTTTTGCAGTTTTTTTTTTTTTTTGCACAGTTTAAAACTTACGCAACAAATATAAAAAGCCATCAGGAATAATATAATAATATAGAGAAATGTAGTCACTGCATAAATGTACAGTCTTGCTCTGAATTATAGATGCCAAACTGAAATACATATTATTGTCAAAAGAAAACAACAGTGTCAATGATCTGTGAGTATGCACCACTTTTGTCACAGAATTCAAGATAGGGCACGTAATTTTTAACAACTTTCCAATTTACTTTTATTACCAATTTTGCTTTGTTCTCTTGGTATTCTTGGTTGAAAGCTAAACCTAGGAAGGCTCATATGATAATTTCTAAGCCCTTGAAGGCCGCCTCTTATCACATGCTTTTTTATTTGCTTTTCACAACAGGGGCAAGCTAGTTCATGTAAGTCATATAGATAACATTGTGATCACGTCCATGGCTTGTGGCAGACACTGCACTTATTGGCTAAAATGAAAGTCAATAGATAATAAATGAAATGTCATGTGATCAGGGGGCTGTCAGAATATGCTTAGATATAAGGTAATCACAGAGGTAAAAAGTATATTAATATAACTGTTGGTTATGCAAAACTGGGGAATGGGTAATAAAGGGATTAGCTAACTTTTTAAACAACAAAAATTCTGGTGTTGACTGTCCCTTTAAGCTCCAAGATGGCGGCACCCAGTGTGAAGAAACAGAGTTTCACTAACTGACACATGTAAGGGTTTAAAGGGATATGAACCCAAATGTTTTCTTTTAGGATACAGATTGAACATACAATTAGGTATAGACATCTATTTTACATGAAGAGTATAGAAATAAATATCTATACTATAATTTAGTTTGTTATGTCCATCGCCGTCGGCATTTGCGCACGCATCCTCAAAGGAATGTTGGATGCGCGCAGCTACCTCGCAGCGATGAGACAGCTTCAGGAGCTCCATAACAAAACAGCTGAGACCTGGAGCTTCTAAAGCTTCAGGCGTTTTCCGCATATCTCTATATGCGGAAAACGCTAGATCGGTGCTCCGCCTCCATATGAGGCCAGATGCCCGATCGTTACAGACGGTGACACTGTGTGTGTCACTGTCTGTAATGATCTTCTGCTGGTGCCGGCGGGAGGTGTGGGTGGGTGGCGGGTTGGCGGCTCAGCAGGGAAGGAGAGGCAGTGGGAGTGCCCTAATTAAAAAAAAAGGATAGGGTGAAAGAGAGCAAAAGAGAGGGGAGAAAGAGAGGGGGAGAGAGAGCAAAAGAGAGTGGAGAGAGAGAGCAAAAGAGAGGGGAGAGAGAGAGCAAAAGAGAGGGGGAGAGAGAGATCAAAAGAGAAGGAGGGAGTGAGCAAAAGAGGGTAGAGAGAGAGAGCAAAAGAGAGGGGGAGAGAGAGAGCAAATGAGAGGGGAGAGAGCAAATGAGAGGGAAGAGAGAGAGCAAAAAAAAGGGGAGAGAGAGCAAAATAGATGGGAGAGCAAAAGAGAGGGGGGAGAGAGCAAATGAGAGGGGAGAGAGCAAAATAGAGGGGAGAGAGAGAGCAAAAGAGAGGGGGAGAGAAAGCAAAAGAGAGGAGAGAGAGAGCAAAAGAGAGGGGGATAGAGAGCAAATGAGAGGGGAGAGAGCAAAATAGAGGGGAGAGAGAGAGCAAAAGAGAGGGGGAGAGAAAGCAAAAGAGAGGAGAGAGAGAGCAAAAGAGAGGGGGATAGAGAGCAAATGAGAGGGGGGAGAGAGAGCAAAAGAGAGGGGGTGAGAAAGCAAAATAGAGGGGGGAGAGAGAGAAAAACAGAGGGGGGAGAGGGAGAGCAAAAGAGAGGGGGAGAAGGAGAGCAAAAGAGAGGGGGAGAGAGAGAGCAAAAGAGAGGGGGAGAGAGAGAGCAAACAAGAGGGGGGAGAGAGAGCAAAAGAGAGGGGGGGGAGAAAGCAAAAGAGAGGGGGAAAGAGCAAAAGAGAGGGAAGAGAGAGAGCAAAATAGAGGGGAGAGAGAGAGCAAAAGAGAGGGGGGAGAGAAAGCAAAAGAGAGGAGAGAGAGAGCAAAAGAGAGGGGGAGAGCAAATGAAAGGGGGGAGAGAGAGCAAAAGAGAGGAGGTGAGAGAGCAAAAGAGAGGGGGAAGAGAGAGCAAAAGAGAGGGGAGAGAGGGAGATTAAAAGAGAGGGGGAGAGGGAGAGCAAAAGAGAGGGGGAGAGAGAGAGCAAAAGAGAGGGGTAGAGAGAGAGCAAACAAGAGGGGGGAGAGAGAGCAAAAGAGAGGGGGGAGAGAGCAAAAGAGAGGGGGGAAAGAGCAAAAGAGAGGGGAAATAGAGAGAGCAAAATAGAGGGGAGAGAGAGAGCAAAAGAGAGGGGGAGAGAAAGCAAAAGAGAGGAGAGAGAGAGCAAAAGAGAGGGGGAGAGAGAGCAAATGAGAGGGGGGAGAGATAGCAAAAGAGAGGGGGGTGAGAGAGCAAAAGAGAGGGGGAAGAGAGAGCAAAAGAGAGGGGGGAGAGGTAGAGCAAAAGAGAGGGGGAGAGGGAGAGCAAAAGAGAGGGGGAGAGAGAGAGCAAAAGAGAAGGGGAGAGAGAGCAAACAAGAGGGGGAGAGAGAGAAAAACAGAGGGGGGGAGAGAGCAAAAGAGAGGGGGAAAGAGAAAAATAGAGGGGGAGAGAGCAAAAGAGAGGGGGAGAGAACAAAAGAAAGGGGAGAGAGAGCAAAAGAGAGGGGGCAGAGAGCATAAGAGAGGGGACAGAGAAAGCAAAAGAGAGGGGGAGAGAGAGCAAAAGTGAGGGGGGAGAGAGAGAGCATAAGAGAGGGGGGAGAGAGAGCAAAGGATAGGGTGAGAGAGAGCAAAAGATAGGGGGGAGAGAGAGCAAAAGAGAGGGTGGAATGAGCAAATGAGAGGGGGAGGGAGAGCATAAGAGAGAGGGGAGTGAGAGCAAAAGAGAGGGGGGAGAGAGAGCAAAAGAGAGGGGGGAGAGAGAGAGCAAAAGGGGTGGTGAAAGAATCCACCTGGATGGATACTTTCATCACCCTGCCTTTTTCAGAATCTACCTGGATGGCAGGGTGATGAAAGAATCCACCTAGATGCAGCATAAGCTGCATCCAGGTGGATTCCAAAAATGGCAGGGTGGTGAAAGAATCCACCTGGATGCAGCATAAGCTGCATCCATGTGGATTCCAAAAATGGCAGGGTGGTGAAATAATCCACCAGGATGCAGCGTAAGCTGCATCCATGTGGTTTCCAAAAATGGCAGGGTGGTTCCGTCACCACAATAGACTGCCCTTCCGAAAATGGCAGGGTGGTTCCATCACCACAATAGACTGCCCTCTGGGCAGGCTTTCCCACTAGTTTAATAATAAAAAGTACATTCTTTTCTATGTGAAGAACATAGCAATGTAAAAATATGCTTTTTGCGCAACAGGTTTCGTGATATAGATTTAATTAACGTGGTCAGGTTAGCTCACATGAAAACTTAGTAATCTTAAGGAACATTATGGAAATATTACATATAAAATATTAATAAAAAATTGTACAAAATTATTAAACATACTGTAAAAAATATAGATATATTCTATAGCTTATTTAGAAAATTTTACAGTATATTTAATCATTGTTAATAATTTTCATTAATTCTTTTTTATTTTTTATATGTAATATTTCTATAATGTGCCTTAACATTACTAAGTTTTCATGGGCGCTAACTCAATCGCGAGAAATCGAAATCGATGTGCAAAATGCATATTTTACATTCCTATACTCTTCACATAGAAACAAATGTACTTTTTATTATTAAATATACAGGTAGCCGTCAGTTTACGCCGGGGTTAGGTTCCAGAAGGAATGGTTGTAAATCGAAACCATTGTAAATTGAAACCCAGTTTATCATGTAAGTCAATGGGAAGTGAGGAAGATAGGTTCCAGGCCCCTCTCAAAATTGTCATAAGTAACACCTAATACATTAATTTTAAAGCTTTGAAATGAAGACTTGAAATGCTAAACAGCATTGTAAACCAAATAAAATAATCAAACAACAAATTAAATGAACATAAAAATTTGCTAAACAGCATTATAAACTGAATAAAATAATCACACAACACAGACTTCACTTGCATTTTTCTGCAAACAGTTATTTCTATGCATTCCAATCTGGACTGATTTATAGAGAGGAAGATCTTCTTCCTTTGAAATCTGCTCGATAGCTCAGCTCTGGTTAAACTGATTAATTTCAGCTTGATTGGCTTTGCTGCAACACAAGCGGACAGCTCCTCCTACTGGCTATTTTAATAAATGCACTGCTTCTCAATGCTTTTCAATAGCAGTCACATGACTGGAAAAAAAGGTTGTTATTCTGAAACGGTGTAAATTGAACCGTTGGAAAACGAGGGTCACCTGTATATTTCAATGTATATCTCATTCTGTTTATGTAATAATATATATATATATATATATATATATATATATATATATATATATATATAGGTATAGATATATATATTACCCCAAAAAAATCATATATATATTTATATATATAGTAACGAAAAAGATCAGCACTCACCAACATTGTAATCACTCAGTGCACGGCCAATAGAAACATACAAAGATATACACTGCAAGGGGACAAGACCTGGTGGTGATCCTTGTAGTCCCACACAAAGAAAGCCGGCACACGAGATTAGAAAAAACACCTTCTTTTAATGCCAAAGTAGCATAACGTTTCAGCTCCCACTGGAGTCTTGGTCACATGCAGCAGTTCACAAAGAAAAGTCAGGCATAAGATAACACTCACAGGTAAACCCTTAAATACCCCCACCTACCAATCAGATACACATAACAAAAACCGCCAAACACAAAGTTATTAAACACAGCTGTATGCCCTATAATCACGCATGGACCGCAAGCGTGAGTGCGTAACCATGGAGACACAGTCAGACTCAATAGCGTGAAAAACGCAACTGCGCATGCGAAGGTAGCGCAATTGCGCATGCGTGCGCAGTGACGTCATGACGCCAGTAACGGTTGTCCCGGTAACCATAAACAACTACTAAGTTCAGCGGAGAACTACCGCAACAGAAAACAAAACTGCTAATAGCAACTATATTTGTGAATGGGTACCAAGACATTCCTGCGCATTTAATATATAACTTGCGAGATGTAACATATGCTTGTATTTAGAATCAATATTTTAATGAATAAACCCATGTACTGTGAATGGTGAACACACAAAAGCGCAACATGAATACAAGTTGCACAATTAATACAATATAATGTATTTGATTATCAAGTGAAAATTAATACCTAAACAATAAAAACACAGATAGTTGTGATTGGCAAGTTATTATGACACATAAGAGCAAACACCTATTACTTAAAGGGCCCAAATAGGCTCATATTGTGGTCCAATAGGATCTACAGTATATGTGTAATAATCACTCAGTGTCAAAAAGTATAATAACTGACCAAATCAACTAGACTATATACAGAATTTTGCAGCGTGTGTCAAGGATATGGTAAAAATTCATAGCAAGATGAAAGGAAACCCACAGTCATTTGTAGAAACAACTATAGTCAATAGACATATTCAAGCCTTTAGGTGCTACAGTATCAAGTCGGTAGATCCAACGGGATTCCATTTTCAGCAGAGCTTTAGCTTGATCACCCCCACGTCTAGACTTGGGTACGTGGTCAATCAGAATTGTCCTCAGAGAGGAAATAGGATGCCCAGCTTGAACAAAGTGGCGTGCCACCGGCTGATCGGAGGGGCCCTTATCCAAAGCCAATCGAATGGCTGTCTTGTGGTTGGCTAACCTCTCTCTGAAAGAAGTGATGGTTTTACCCACATAATACAACGAGCAGGGGCAAATGATCACGTAAATCACATGGTCTGAAGTGCACGGAGCCGATGTCGTATACTGAAGATCTTGTTCGTGTGTGGATGGCGGAATCTGTTACCCACGATCATACCATTGCATGTGATGCAATTTCCACATCTATAACACCCCTTCTTCCTAGGGGGTAACCAAGTTTGATTTTGGTAGCTTGCAATGGGATCAGTCTTCACCAGTAGGTCACGCAGGTTCTGTGCCCTCTTGTAGACCAATCTCGGTGGTGGTACCTCTCCGAATGGTAATGTGATATCTGTTGAAACAATTGGCCAGTGCTGTTTAATCACTTCTTGTACTTTCCGTGATGCAGGTGTATATGTGGTAATGAAATTCATGCGTTGTTCAGCCGGCTTGAGTGGTTTTGTCAAAAGTGATTGTTGGCTGAGTGCTATTGCTTTATCACTTTGTTCTGTGATCAACGGTTCTGGATAGCCTATGTCAATAAACTTCTGTGTCATCGCGTCTAATTGAGTCTTCTTGTGGGTCTCCTCTGTGTTATTGCGTACAACACGCAGGAGTTGAGACAAGCTTACCCCCTTTTTTTGAAAAGATGGATGAAAACTGTTATAGTGGAGGATTGAAATTTTATCTGTTGGTTTATTATAAAGTGTTGTGTAGAGTCTAAGGCCAGACGGTGTGTCTTTTTTGTATATCTCAAGATCTAAAAAATGTATACATCTGTCATTAATGTCCATCTTGAACCGTACAGTAGAATTTAGGCCATTAAGATTATTAAACCATGAGGTCAAAGACTCTTTGTCACCCCTCCATACCATAAAGACGTCATCAATGAAGCGCCTAAAGTATATGATGGAGCCCTGTTCAGCCAAAAAAATATGTTCCTGTTCGTACATGGACATATAGATGTTTGCATAAGACGGGGCCATATTAGACCCCATAGCAGTTCCAAGTATTTGTAAATAAAAGGTGTTTTCAAACCGAAAATAATTCTTGGCCAAACAGAGCTCCAAAAGCTCCAACAAGAACTCAACTGGTGGATCACAATAATGAGGATTACCTGATAAGATTCTTCTGACCATCTCTATCCCATGTGAATGCGGGTTAATTGTATATAAATTAACGACATCCAATGTGACTAAAATGTCACTGGTTTGGATGTCATTCATCTGTGATAGAAGATGGATAAGCTCAGAAGAATCTCGCAAGTAAGATCCAGTCGATTGGACCACAGGTTGCAGGAAGTAGTCAATGTATTCAGCAAGAGGCTGAAATAGCGAGCTTCTCGTTGACACTATTGGGCGACCTGGTGGGTTGACCATTCTCTTGTGTATTTTGGGCAAGAGGTATAGTATGGGACTAATAGGGTTCTCAACCATCAAATAACCAATTGTGTCTTCATCAATAAACCCTGCATCCAAAGACATACACAAGAGCCTGTCAACCTGTTCTTTGAATTTAGTGGTTGGGTTGAACGTTAACTTGCGATAAGTTGCTCCATCCTCCAATTGTCTGAGTGCTTCACATCTATACATGTGATAATCTAACACCACAATGGCACCGCCCTTATCGGCTTGCCTAATAACGATAGTGCTATCATCAGTTAAGGTTTTTAAAGCTCTTCTTTCCAATGTGGTGATATTATCCCATGTATGACTCAAAGCAGATTGATTTGAGCTGATGTCAGTGTTAACCATGCGTGTGAATGTTTTAATCTTTGGATGTGTGATCGGTGGCTCAAAAGAACTTTTAGCCTTAAAGGGTTTGGGTTCATAATCTGCAGCATTCTTAAAAAGTTTTAATTGTCGCTGAAAATAATGTAGGTCAACACGTATATCAAACACATCAGATTTAGGAGTGGGAATAAACGATAAACCCTTATTCAGTAGTGACAGCTCATCCCCAGACAATGTTCGTGAGCTAAGATTATATACTATTGTTTCATTTTTCGGTTTGTGGCCTTTTTGGTGTTTCCTCCCCCCCTCCTATGGTGTCTGGGTCCGTGGCTAAGGGTAAAGGGGGTCTCTGTGAAGATCTTGTGGAGACAGATATCACATTACCATTCGGAGAGGTACCACCACCGAGATTGATCTACAAAAGGGCACAGAACCTGCGTGACCTTCTGGTGAAGACTGATCCCATTGCAAGCTACCAAAATCAAACTTGGTTACCCCCTAGGAAGAAGGGGTGTTATAGATGTGGAAATTGCATCACATGCAATGGTATGATCGTGTGTAACAGATTCCACCATCCACACACAAACAAGATCTTCAGTATACGACATCGGCTTACGTGCACTTCAGACCATGTGATTTACGTGATCATTTGCCCCTGCTCGTTGTATTATGTGGGTAAAACCATCACTTCTTTCAGAGAGAGGTTAGCCAACCACAAGACAGCCATTCGATTGGCTTTGGATAAGGGCACCTCCGATCAGCCGGTGGCACGCCACTTTGTACAAGCTGGGCATCCTATTTCCTCTCTGAGGACAATTCTGATTGACCACGTACCCAAGTCTAGACGTGGGGGTGATCGAGCTAAAGCTCTGCTGAAAATGGAATCCCGTTGGATCTACCGACTTGATACTGTAGCACCTAAAGGCTTGAATATGTCTATTGACTATATGTGTTTCTACAAATGATTGTGGGTTTACTTTCATCTTGCTATGAATTTTTACCATATCCTTGACACACGCTGCAAAATTCTGTATATAGTCTAGTTGATTTGGTCAGTTATTATACTTTTTGACACTGAGTGATTATTACACATATACTGTAGATCCTATTGGACCACAATATGAGCCTATTTGGGCCCTTTAAGTAATAGGTGTTTGCTCTTATGTGTCATAATAACTTGCCAATCACAACTATCTGTGTTTTTAATGTTTAGTTATTAATTTTCACTTGATAATCAGATACATTATATTGTATTAATTGTGCAACTTGTATTCATCTTGCACTTTTGTGTGTTCACCATTCACAGTACATGGGTTTATTCATTAACATATTGATTCTAAATACAAGCATATGTTACATCTCGCAAGTTATATATTAAATGCGCAGGATTGTCTTGGTACCCATTCACAAATATAGTTGCTATTAGCAGTTTTGTTTTCTGTTGCGGTAGTTCTCCGCTGAACTTAGTAGTTGTTTATGGTTACCGGGACAACCGTTACTGGCGTCATGACGTCACTGTGCACGCATGCGCAATTGCGCTACCTACGCATGCGCAGTTGCGTTTTTCACGCTATTGAGTCAGACTGTGTCTCCATGGTTACGCACTCACGCTTGCGGTCCATGCGTGATTATAGGGCATAGAGCTGTGTTTACTAACTTTGTGTTTGGCGGTTTTTGTTATGTGTATCTGATTGGTGGGTAGGGGTATTTAAGGGTTTACCTGTGAGTGTTATCTTATGCCTGACTTTTCTTTGTGAACTGCTGCATGTGACCAAGGCTCCAGTGGGAGCTGAAACGTTATGCTACTTTGGCATTAAAAGAAGGTGTTTTTTCTAATCTCGTGTGCCGGCTTTCTTTGTGTGGGACTACAAGGATCACCACCAGGTCTTGTCCCCTTGCAGTGTATATCTATTTATATACTATATATATGTAGAAACATTTATTTAAGAATAAATAGAACATATTTTTTTATGTGAAGAACATTGTAATGTGAACTATTAATAATTCTTATCAGGTTTAGCGCTCTTGAATAAATGCGGTAGGGTTAGCATGCAAGTATTAGTTTTCGTGACTTAATTAAAATCTATGGGGGAATAAATAAAAGCGGTCGCTATATAAAAGTTCCACTTTTCACACTCACATGTTAACTTTTCACTTTCAACCCATTAGATGAGCGAAACCCGACTTGCGCAAAAAGCCTCCATCTATTGATGTTATTGCTTGAGCAGAAGCACTAATTAGCTCTCCACTCATAATCAAACCCTTAAGTATAAGCACCGTATGCTGGAGCGACTGGGCCCGGAGGTTAATAATGGTGTTGATATGCCTAAATATAGAGACTTTTACCTTGGTAAGTTGTGTTACCAATTTGACGCACTTATTAAAAAAATAATACTGTATCATTTTTATAAAACCAAATTTTTAATTTAAAAAAAATGAAATTTTTAGGACTTACCTTAGTACATGTAATTATTGTTTGCATTATTGTAATTATTTTTTTAATTTTATTGTGTATGTATTATGTCATATTGAAAGCATTAAAAACAGGGAAATAACAGTCCATTACATAGACCAGTATTAGGGCGCCACATGTTTTTTCTAGTTTTATCGGTGTAATTATGGGTGAATAACTTAATAATAAAAGTTTGTGAATGAAAGCATTGACAATATTAATAAAAGTTATGTAATGTTTACATGCAACTGGATAAATCCATATTTGTAATGTTATGCATATTATATGCATTAGCTCTATACGATTGAAGCGCCAAAACAAGTATATGTGGACTTTTATATGTCGTAGTCAGTCTAATGGTTGTCACTAATGAGTGATTAGCAACAGATGTATGATCTAGCAGAGAGAGAAAGATGCAGTGATTCTAAGTATATATATCATGACTAGATTTACTAGTTATAGACAGCATTCAATCTGGGTTATCTAACAGATGAAATAATACTTATAACTATCAAATATTAGTTGACACAAATATATTTATTAATTATCACAAGTAGCATTTAATACCTTGAGATCAGGAGGTATCAGATAACAATATTTTAGTTCCAGTTCACTGTATTTTAGTACATCTTAGACCAATCATCTTAGCCCATACCATAGGTGAAAGGCTAATAATATATTTTAATATCCTTATAAGACTTCATGGGCTAGATTTAACAAGCAGTGGATGCTGCAATCTACCCCTGTAGAGTTTCCGGCTTGCCAGAAACTGAAGATAAGAAGCAGCGATTGTAAAACTGCTGCTCCTTAACTTCTGTTGGACTGCAATCATCCCGATGCGATCCAATTGGGATATTTGACACCCCCTGCTAGCATCCAATTGGCCGTGAATGTGCAGGGGGCGGCATTGCACAAACATTGCCCAAGAAATGCTTGTGCAATGTTACATGTCGACAGCGTATTCTGGTGGCATTTAGCAATGCCGGGCAGACATGATTCGTTACAGCAAATCATTTCTGCCTGGCATTTAATAAATTAAACCCCATGAATTTACCTGACGTATAGATAATTCTATTTTAACTTTACTCATGCGTAGTTCAATAGCATTACTTAAGTTAATAGTAATTTAAAATAACTTTATAAATTAACCTATCTAGCAATAAATAGTGTTTTGATTGACATGAGCAACTGTTCTGAATGTGAATGTCACTGTTCTAAACGTTATGTCCTTCAAAGGGATTTAACCCATTACTAATTAAATCTTTTCTAAAATAAATCCTTATTCTAATAGTATTTCAACCAAATGTGTGCAACATTTATTAACGGTCAATTAAACGCTCATATAAGTGACAAATTATATGCTCATCTGTTGACACCAATAATGTAAATTCTATATACAGAAATCATTAAAACAAACACATATTTTAAACAGAATTTTAAATTTTATTGCACAAAAATATTTTGTGATTTTTAAGATGATGCTTCTTTTTAAATAGTGCAGAAATTAATTGTGTCCTTGCAGACACAGCGCTACTTTTAGGAAACTCTTCAAAAATCTCTGGCAATTTATCTTCCTCAGGGATGCCTGTGATGTCTATATCTTTATCTGGTGAATACTGAAGTTTACCATCAGAATGATCGAGGCCCCTAAATCTGCTTTTAAGAATCCCAAAGGTGTGCTTTAGTAGGCTATATTGTATTTCATTTCTTCAGCAGTGTTAGGGATGTTTACTGGTGTTAACAGCTAGTTCTTATTGGGTAACCTGCATTGCCTGAGAAAAAAATAAATAAATGAATTAACTAATTAATATTCAAAAATTGGTTGTTACATCTACAACACAGATGAATACATACAACTAACACAGGTAATGAAATGGTAGAAAATGAAAAGGGCGCTTTACAGCTAAGACACCATCTGCTCCTTCCCTACCCTTTTGATTATATAGAGAGTTGTAAGTGACCTGGCGTATACATTTACATGAAAAATTGCAGGACATTGTAGGTGCAAGAAATAAACCAGTATAGCTTCACATTATTAAGATTTATGTAATAGATACAAGCTATTGGCTATGCATACACAGGTGCACACTAACTGTAACTAGATCACACACATTAAACACATTTTTATTGAAATATTATCCTTAACAAGTAGCCATCCCTCTGGCATCTCATTATTTTCAAAACATAAGTCCCAGATTGACACACAATATAAGCATCATGATATGAACCCGGGACGCAAGCACAAACACTTGTTATTATTATCATTATTATTATTATTATTATCAGGTATTTGTAGAGCGCCAACAGATTCTGCAGCGCTAAAAACATAGGAGGTATAGAAGATAGCATTTATATGGGTCAAATGGTTAAAGGGCCCTGCAAAGAGTTGCACTGTTGTAGTCGGCTTTTATGAAGGTAATCTAACAGCTGAGCTAATAGGCTTACATGCTATTGGGGGGGGGGGGGTAAGGGGATAGCAATTGTGTTAGGAAAGATTAGTGTAGGTTGTATGCGTCCCTGAATAGTAGAGTCTTTAGGGAGCACTTGAAGCTTTCAAAGCTAGGGGAGAGTCATGTGGAGCGAGGCAGAGAGTTCCACAAGATGGAAGCCAGTCTGGAGAAGTCTTGTAAACCGGAATGTGAGGAGGTAACAAGAGAGGAGGAGAGGAGGAGATCGTGAGCAGAGCGAAGGGGACGGGAGGGAATTATAATACATAATTGGGGATGACATACTATCTGTACAAAAGTGAAAATGTTTTCTGTTATGGTACATTTCTTCTCTTTGTTTTGGGGTTCTCTAAAAAATGTACATACAATCTATAGCACCTAATATATTGGGAATACCAGCAAAAGGAAAAAAATGCAGTTTCACTGAATGCCAAAATAGGATGTATAAATATTGTGTTAATTGTGTTTAATAAAATTAAAAGTAATCCGTTGTCTATGGCGCCTTCTAAGGAGAAGTTTGCAGCAGCGGTAAATAGCAGATCATCCATCTCAAACACAATTTTAAAATTACTTAGCTTTAAGTTCATTGTCTATAACAGACAGTGGGATAACTTGGCGATGTTGATTGGATTTGCCTGAATACTGGTGGAAAAATTTTAAAAATCCATAAGAGGAGGATTCCAATCCATCGGCAGACAAAAGCCTTTGTTTCTGCCAGGATCCACACCTTGATACACCGAGAAACTATGTGGTTGATTTGACTCGTGGATACAGATAGACAGAGGGTTGAAGCTTTGATAAATCTGGCTCTATGTATAATATTACTATAAAAAATATTGCAAACACTGCTGCCAGATGGCTAAAGACAGATGCACACTATTGACGCCACTTAGGATTATTCTTTAATAAATTATACAGAACTATTATATAGAATTAAGCAAAATTGATAATATAAGTACATTTGAAAGTTGTCTAAAACATCATCATCTATCCAATCAATTTAAGTTTAATTTTTACTTTACTGTCCCTTTAAAAATTATTTTCGCTTTCTTGTATATTGCTCTCAAAAAAAAAAAATAACATCTTCTTTTTCTCTATGACATTTCGCAGAGCTCCTTGTTAAACATTATTGTTTTTTATTTGGAAGATATATGTCTTATTTATGTTGAATGTTTAGTTTTTTAAATCCAAATGTGGTATTTAAATAACTATTTACTTTGTTTGCATCTAATTTATAATCACTACAATTACATTAGCTTCAGAAACTTTTACTATGACTCACCAATTTTACTGGAGCAAAAAGAAAACAATAACTCATCGCTACAAGCTAAAAGTAAATAATTATGTTTAGAAAGATAATAGTATTCAGAACTGAATCTAGCATTTAAATAATTATGTTTCCACCTGTTGCGGTTTTACTTCCCAAATGTAATATAATATCCTCAACTGATACTCAATTCTGGACTTATATTTTGTCCTCTCTGCTTTATGTTATTTATGCTAAGACAATATACTGTTGCTGCCTTTTGTTTTTGAAGCATTAGTCAATATTCAATATTGTCATCTTCCCAGTACAAAGATTTTCAGTCCTGTAACAAATGTAGCAATTTACTAGATAATATTATTTTGTATAGATTCTTATTGCAATTACAGAATTCTGTTTTAATCACTTTACTTTCACACATTCTATCCTAAGACCTATTTAGCTCTTTGTTTGCTGCTAAATTTAAACACTATTATAATCATATTTTACTGAGTGACCCACACAAGTTATATTTTGCTATTTTTCAGCAGGCCCAGCAGATTAACAATATACTATTATTGTATTTATATTTCATTGCATGGGAGAAAAACTGTAGCAAAAGCTTTAAGAAAAAAATTATATTTTTGTTAAGATTTTAGTAAATAACTGAGATCACCTTACTATGGGCTAGATTATGAGTGGCGCGTTAACTGTAGCGTGTGAGCGAAAAGGGATTTATTGAGGCTATGCGTATGTCAGAAGAAGAGTGTGTATTACAGGTTGAAAGTAAATGTGATAGCTTGAGCGCAATTGAATTTAACGCATGTAGGGATAGCGCGACTTCAGAGCTCTGGTTAATTGTTACGCGAGACAAAAAAAATTGCACAAAACACATTAAAAGTGCATTTGACAGTACAGTTACACTCATAATAACAGTGTCTAATAAAAATGATTTTAAAAAAAGTGCTCTAAGATATGAGGTCTCAAATGAAAAAAAAAAAGGCAGGCATAGGGCTTAAACAGAAATAAAAAACCATATACATGTCTAAATATGTATTTGTATCTATCTATAAATATATAAATATATATATATGTACATATGTATGTATTTATATGTGAATATATGCATTTACAGACATATATACACACATAAACACATAAATACATATGTATACGTACATGAGAAAACTAGATCTAGTTTGCGCACGAGTAACGAGGATTAAGGATAATCTTCCCAGAAGGCCATATTTTTGTCTAGGTCAACTAAGTGCATGTCTGGATAAACAAGATTTAGGGTGGCAGGAAATTGTGAGCGGTAGTTCTGCGGCATGACATATTCCCACGCCTATTCTCTCTAATTTTCTCCTGTTTAACCATCTGTTTGTCATCACAGATTTAGTGTTATTCTTAGCATATGACCAAGGGCAACATAACGCACCCTGTTCTATCAATTGTGATCCACCTGTTTTCTAGGCCTGTGTGTTTTACAAAGAGTTTAGTTAACATTAAAAAAAAACAGTAAATTTTCACCGGAGAGCTAAAGCACTGATAGTTCTGGATGAGCTGAAAGTTTGGGATTTGGCCTATGCAGTTGTCTAATCCAATTTGTCAAATTGTTTTCACTGCAGGTGTAACAAGAAAAATAATTGACTAATTAGTGGTAAAAAGTACTAAATTGCTTACAAATAAAAACTGATTGAAATACTTAACACTGAATTATAGCTGTAAAATGAAAAGCTTAGCTTAAGCAGAGAAGCTACAATTAAAGTATAAGGAAAAAGCATTGTACTATTCTTTGTAGATGAAAAGTTATTTGATATCATAAATCTCCAAATCAACATGGTTAATAGAGTTGATCAATGGTTATAGCACAACGGAGGGTATGATATTATGGTACTTTTAATAAAATTCTGTTTATTTTCATATGTAAAAAATATATATTTCAGTGTCCAAAAGTAATGTTTGTCTCTTTACATCTAGGTAAATGAGCTGAAAATGTTGTCTGTTAACAGCCACAAGCTGTGTATGTAATAGGCTCCGTGTAAACCCAGCTCAAATACCTTCTTCTGCCATACTTTGTCCAATGCAAAACAAAAAAACTGAGAGCTCTGGAAACTGCAGGATTGTGTTATTTTTATGGCAGCTATTTTAATGCTGGCTAAAACTCTAATCTATATAATTATCAATCTATCTCACTATCATCGTTTTATCTGTCAATCTATCTCTCTATTTATCTATCTTCTGTTTTTATTGTCTAATCAAAAATATTGGTACTTTCTGTTTTTCATAATTTTTGACTTATTATTATTATACTTTATTTATGAAGCACCAATAAATTCCACAGCGCTGTCCATGGATACAATTCATTTAAATAAAACCATATAAGACTTGAAAGAGACAGGACACAATTTACAAACACATACAGGAGGAATTGAGGGCCCTGTTCCCATGGGAACTTACAATCTAATAGGTTGAGAAACAGGAGGTGAGGACTGCAAGATTGAGAAAGATGTTAATACAGAGTTAGATGAGGGAAATATTAGGTAAGTGAAATTAATTTATTATTGAGTTGGGTGGTAGGCTTCCCTGAACAGAAAAGTCTTCGGGGAACATTTAAAGGAAGAAAGATTAGGGCAAAGCCTGAAAGCATGAGGGAGAGTGTTCCAGAGGGTAGGTGCTGCACGATAGAAGTCCTGCAGTCTAGCATGAGAGGAGGTGATATTCAGGGATGCAAGGAGCAGGTCATTGTTGGATCTTAGTGGGCGGGCTGGAGTATACTTGTTTATTAGAGAGGATAGGTAGAGGGGAGCGGCGTTGGTTATAGCTTTGTATGTAAGGGTGAGAATTTTGAATTTAATTCTGCTGTGAATGGGGAGCCAATGAAGGGACTCGCAGAGAGGTGCAGCAGATACAGAGCAACAGGAAAGGTGGATTAGCCTGGCAGAGGCATTTCAGATGGATTGAAGGGGGGAGAGGCGAGAAAGAGGAAGGCCAGCGAGTAGGTAATTGCAGTAGTCAAGTCGGGAAATAACAAGGGAGTGGATTATTTGCTTTGTGGGGTCAGCGCTCAGAAAAGTGTGAATCTTGGAAATATTGCGTAGATGGTTGTGGCAGGATGTAGAAAGTGATTGGATATGGGGGAAGAAGGATAGATTTGAGTCAAGTGTAACTCTGAGGCAGCGGACTTGGGGCGATGGGGAAATGGTGATGCCGTCAACAGGGATAGAGAAGTCAGAAGTCGGCGTAGAGCTTGAGGGGGGATAAGAAGGAGCTCAGTCTTGGACATGTTAATCTTTAGGTGGTGAGAGGCCAGGAAGAAATACCAGATAAGCAGTCGCTGACATGAGAAAGGACAGAGGGAGAGAGAGAGCAGAGGTGAAGAGGTAGATCTGGGTGTCATCAGCATAGAGGTGATATTTGAAGCCATAACTGTTGATAAGTTTACCCAGCAAAGAAGTATAGATGGAGCAGAGTAGAGGACCCAGAAAAGATCCTTGAGGTACTCCAACAGACAGAGGCATAGGAGAGGAGGAGTCGCTGGCAAATGACACAGAAAAGGACCTGTGAGAAAGATAAGAGTGAATCCAGGAAAGAGCAGTGTCACAGAGGCCAAAAGGGCTAAGGGTCTGTAGGAGGAGGGGGTGGTCAACTGTGTCAAAGGCATCTGAGAGATCAAGTAATATGAGTATAGAGTAGTGGCCAATAATTTTAGCAGAGAGAAGATAGTTAATAACCTTGGTAAGGGCAGTCTCAGTTGAGTGTTTGGGGTGGAATCCAGATTGCAGGGGGTCAAGCAAAGAGTTGATGGATAGGAAGTGGGTTAGGCGATTGTAAACTAGTTTTTCAAGGAGTTTTGATGTTAGTGGAAGCAGTGATATTGGACGGTAGCTTTCAGGAGAATTAGGGTTGAGGGAGGGTTTTTTGAGTATGGGAGTGACTTTTGCGTGTTTGAAAGAAGATGGAAATAGCCGGGAGAGAGAGATAGGTTGAAGATGTGAGTAAGAGCAGGAGATGTGAATAAGAGCAGGAGTGAGGGTGGAAGACAGGGAGGGTATTAGATGGGAAGGGATAGGGTCGAGTGGGCAGGTAGTGAGGCGTGAGGAAGATAGTAAGGAAGAAACTTCATTCTCAGTGGCTGGATGGAAGATGCAGAGGGTGGCAGAAGGAGTAACTGGGCCTGTTGATGTAATATTGCAGGTTGGTGTTGACATTTACCATAAAGCCAACAGTGTTAAAAAGGACACAAAAAAACTCAGAAATTTTGTTTCCTAACTTGAAATGCTGTAACGTTATCATATTCATGTGATTCATGCTAGCTTGCACCAGTTGCATCTAAATTCTGCGGCACGTGCATAAACTCAGCCAAACAAAAATGAAGTAAAAAAGGCTTCAACACCCTATGAAATAAAAGACTCTTTGCCTATCTGCTGTGAAAAATTAACATAGGTCAATGAATCATAACAAATATGGAAGTCAATCTTCCCAGAAGACTTTAATTTTGTTTATTCTAGGTCTGAATAAAAAATATTTATGGTGGCAGCAAATTGGGAGAAGTATTACCCCCCCTATTCTCTCCTATTCTCTCCTCTGCGACATTCACACACACCCAAAGCCACCCACTCTTAGCAAAGACGTTGTGGTATCTCAAATCCCAGTGATACCTTACTTAGGCCTAGATTTGGAGTTCGGCGGTAGCCGTCAAAACCAGCGTTAGAGGCTCCTAACGCTGGTTTTGGCCGCCCGCTGGTATTTGGAGTCAGTGATTAAAGGGTCTAACGCTCACTTTTCAGCCGCGACTTTTCCATACCGCAGATCCCCCTACGCCATTTGCGTAGCCTATATTTTCAATGGGATCTTTCTAACGCTGGTATTTAGAGTCGTTTCTGAAGTGAGCGTTAGAGCTCTAACGACAAGATTCCAGCCGCCTGAAAATAGCAGGAGTTAAGAGCTTTCTGGCTAACGCCGGTTTATAAAGCTCTTAACTACTGTACCCTAAAGTACACTAACACCCATAAACTACCTATGTACCCCTAAACCGAGGTCCCCCCACACCGCCGCCATTCGATTAAAATTTTTAACCCCTAATCTGCCGACCGCCACCTACGTTATACTTATGTACCCCTAATCTGCTGCCCCTAACCCCGCCGACCCCTGTATTACATTTATTAACCCCTAACTTGCCCCCCACAACGTCGCCGCCAGCTACTTAAAATAATTAACCCCTAATCTTCCGACCGCAAATCGCCGCCACCTACGTTATCCCTATGTACCCCTAATCTGCTTCCCTAACATCGCCGACCCCTATATTATATTTATTAACCCCTAATCTGCCCCCCTCAATGTCGCCGACACCTGCCTACACTTATTAACCCCTAATCTGCCGAGCGGACCTGAGCGCTACTATAATAAATGTATTAACCCCTAATCCGCCTCACTAACCCTATCATAAATAGTATTAACCCCTAATCTGCCCTCCCTAACATCGCCGACACCTAACTTCAATTATTAACCCCTAATCTGCCGACCGGAGCTCACCGCTATTCTAATAAATGTATTAACCCCTAAAGCTAAGTCTAACCCTAACACTAACACCCCCCTAAGTTAAATATAATTTTTATCTAACGAAATAAATTAACTCTTATTAAATAAATTATTCCTATTTAAAGCTAAATACTTACCTGTAAAATAAATCATAATATAGCTACAATATAAATTATAATTATATTATAGCTATTTTAGGATTAATATTTATTTTACAGGCAACTTTGTTATTATTTTAACCAGGTAAAATAGCTATTAAATAGTTAAGAACTATTTAATAGTTACATAGTTAAAATAATAACAAATTTACCTGTAAAATAAATCCTAACCTAAGTTATAATTAAACCTAACACTACCCTATCAATAAAATAATTAAATAAACTACCTACAATTACCTACAATTAACCTAACACTACACTATCAATAAATTAATTAAACACAATTCCTACAAATAAATACAATTAAATAAACTAGCTAAAGTACAAAAAATAAAAAAGAACTAAGTTACAGAAAATAAAAAAATATTTACAAACATAAGAAAAATATTACAACAATTTTAAACTAATTACACCTACTCTAAGCCCCCTAATAAAATAACAAAGCCCCCCAAAATAAAAAATTCCCTACCCTATTCTAAATTAAAAAAGTTACAAGCTCTTTTACCTTACCAGCCCTGAACAGGGCCCTTTGCGGGGCATGCCCCAAGAATTTCAGCTCTTTTGCCTGTAAAAAAAAACATACAATACCCCCCCCCCCCAACATTACAACCCACCACCCACATACCCCTAATCTAACCCAAACCCCCCTTAAATAAACCTAACACTAAGCCCCTGAAGATCTTCCTACCTTGTCTTCACCATCCAGGTATCACCGATCCGTCCTGGCTCCAAGATCTTCATCCAACCCAAGCGGGGGTTGGCGATCCATAATCCGGTCCAGAAGAGGCTCCAAAGTCTTCCTCCTATCCGGCAAGAAGAGGACATCCGGACCGGCAAACATCTTCTCCAAGCGGCATCTTCGATCTTCTTCCATCCGGAGCGAAGCGGCAGGATCCTGAAGACCTCCAGCGCGGAACATCCATCCGGACCGACGACTGAACGACGAATGACTGTTCCTTTAAGGGACGTCATCCAAGATGGCGTCCCTCGAATTCCGATTGGCTGATAGGATTCTATCAGCCAATCGGAATTAAGGTAGGAATTTTCTGATTGGCTGATGGAATCAGCCAATCAGAATCTAGTTCAATCCGATTGGCCGATCCAATCAGCCAATCAGATTGAGCTCGCATTCTATTGGCTGATCGGAACAGCCAATAGAATGCGAGCTCAATCTGATTGGCTGATTGGATCAGCCAATCGGATTGAACTTGATTCTGATTGGCTGATTCCATCAGCCAATCAGAAAATTCCTACCTTAATTCCGATTGGCTGATAGAATCCTATCAGCCAATCGGAATTCGAGGGACGCCATCTTGGATGACGTCCCTTAAAGGAACAGTCATTCGTCGTTCAGTCGTCGGTCCGGATGGATGTTCCGCGCTGGAGGTCTTCAGGATCCTGCCGCTTCGCTCCGGATGGAAGAAGATCGAAGATGCCGCTTGGAGAAGATGTTTGCCGGTCCGGATGTCCTCTTCTTGCCGGATAGGAGGAAGACTTTGGAGCCTCTTCTGGACCGGATTATGGATCGCCAACCCCGCTTGGGTTGGATGAAGATCTTGGAGCCAGGACGGATCGGTGATACCTGGATGGTGAAGACAAGGTAGGAAGATCTTCAGGGGCTTAGTGTTAGGTTTATTTAAGGGGGGTTTGGGTTAGATTAGGGGTATGTGGGTGGTGGGTTGTAATGTTGGGGGGGGGGTATTGTATGTTTTTTTTTTACAGGCAAAAGAGCTGAAATTCTTGGGGCATGCCCCGCAAAGGGCCCTGTTCAGGGCTGGTAAGGTAAAAGAGCTTGTAACTTTTTAAATTTAGAATAGGGTAGGGAATTTTTTATTTTGGGGGGCTTTGTTATTTTATTAGGGGGCTTAGAGTAGGTGTAATTAGTTTAAAATTGTTGTAATATTTTTCTTATGTTTGTAAATATTTTTTTATTTTCTGTAACTTAGTTCTTTTTTATTTTTTGTACTTTAGCTAGTTTATTTAATTGTATTTATTTGTAGGAATTGTGTTTAATTAATTTATTGATAGTGTAGTGTTAGGTTAATTGTAGGTAATTGTAGGTAGTTTATTTAATTAATTTATTGATAGTGTAGTGTTAGGTTAATTGTAGGTAATTGTAGGTAGTTTATTTAATTATTTTATTGATAGGGTAGTGTTAGGTTTAATTATAACTTAGGTTAGGATTTATTTTACAGGTAAATTTGTTATTATTTTAACTAGGTAACTATTAAATAGTTCTTAACTATTTAATAGCTATTGTACCTGGTTAAAATAATTACAAAGTTGCCTGTAAAATAAATATTAATCCTAAAATAGCTATAATATAATTATAATTTATATTGTAGCTATATTAGGATTTATTTTACAGGTAAGTATTTAGCTTTAAATAGGAATAAGTTATTTAATAAGAGTTAATTTATTTCGTTAGATAAATATTATATTTAACTTAGGGGGGTGTTAGTGTTAGGGTTAGACTTAGCTTTAGGGGTTAATCCATTTATTAGAATAGCGGTGAGCTCCGATCGGAAGATTAGGGGTTAATAATTGAAGTTAGGTGTCGGCGATGTTAGGGAGGGCAGATTAGGGGTTAATACTATTTATGATAGGGTTAGTGAGGCGGATTAGGGGTTAATAACTTTATTATAGTAGCGCTCAGGTCCGCTCGGCAGATTAGGGGTTAATAAGTGTAGGCAGGTGTCGGCGACGTTGTGAAGGGCAGGTTAGGGGTTAATAAATATAATATAGGGGTCGGCGGTGTTAGGGGTAGCAGATTAGGGGTACATAGGGATAACGTAGGTGGCGGCGGTTTACGGAGCGGCAGATTAGGGGTTTAAAAAAATATGCAGGGGTCAGCGATAGCGGGGGCGGCAGATTAGGGGTTAATAAGTGTAAGGCTAGGGGTGTTTAGACTCGGGGTACATGTTAGAGTGTTAGGTGCAGACGTAGGAAGTGTTTCCCCATAGCAAACAATGGGGCTGCGTTAGGAGCTGAACGCTGCTTTTTTGCAGGTGTTAGGTTTTTTTTCAGCTCAAACAGCACCATTGTTTCCTATGGGGGAATCGTGCACGAGCACGTTTTTGAGGCCGGCCGCGTCCGTAAGCAACTCTGGTATCGAGAGTTGCTTTTGCGGTAAAAATGCTCTACGCTCCTTTTTTGGAGCCTAACGCAGCATTTGTTTGAACTCTCGATACCAGAGTTAATTTTATGGTGCGGCCAGAAAAAAGCCCGCGGAGCGTTAACAGCCCTTTTACCGCCGAACTCCAAATCTAGGCCTTAAACTTTAGTCCTTCAGGCACTGCTTTAGGCCTTTCCTCATTTAGCTATGCTTTTGTCAAAATAAAGCAGCCAATCCTTTGCTGGAAGATATTTGTTAAAGTAAGGTTTTTTCTGTGCAAAAATGTAACGTTAAAAAAGTGATCTTTTGAACCATATAGAATATAAGGATGTTTACCTCATATCATATAGTAAGAGAATAAGATTATACTGAAGTAGACACAAGTTGAAATTTTAATAAACTTCACACAATTGATATGGAAAAATATGCATCTCTGCAGCACTAGTGTACATTTTCTTACATGATATTAAAATATTCAGGTCAGGAGAAAGGATAAGGCATGTCTTATCATTGTCACCATATGCTTAATAAGTGAATAATTTAACTTTTACCCTTTTATGTAATTGTCCTTTGTCAAAGATAACTTTAGTTATAAATTATTCAGTTGTATTAATAAATGCTAGGGCTGGATAGAACTAACACTATGTTTACCATAATTTAAATATTAAAATAATATCTATTGATAGTTCTTTTAAAGGCATAGTCTAGTCAAAATGAAACTTGATGATTCAGATATGTCGTGCAATTTTAAGCAACTTTCTAATTTACTCCTAATATCACATTTTCTTTGTATCATGGTCATGAAAGTTTAATTTTGACTAGACTATTCCATAAATATCTTGTATGAACTTTATATACACTAACAGTACTGCTTACAAATGTATAAATAAACATTATAACATAAATATATTAATATTTAGAAAGTCTATGGGGATGTTTTATGCTACCACCAGTTTACACAATTTAGAACAATGGAATCTAGGCCTATGTTAACTCTTTAAATTATTTAATTAGCATGTCTATTATTGTGCTTATTTGCTATCTAATCTAAATAAATAAATACATTATAATAATAATAATAATAATCACAATAAAAAATATTATTTTGCTGAGGCTGGGATTAGGTTTATAAAAAGGGTGGAAATAAGAATAAAAAAGGGACATGGAAAGAATGATACAATATACTTATAGAAAAGAAACGTGTAAAGAGAAAGACAGATGTAATTAAAATAATTAGACATGTGCAGCAGAGAAAAATTAATTTCGGATGAATTTTTCTGAATGAATATTTGGAAAAATGTGTTTTACAAATATTCGTCTGCTGCACTATTTGGTGTTCATTTTGTTTAAAATTAAACAAATACTGAATATCCAGGGAAGGTTTAACATTTGTTTTTGTTACATGACCAATGTAAATGTTCTGTTGCTACAGGTGAAAAAGTTCACCTGTAGCGTTAAGGCTGTGACAAACTGAGAGCGGCGCAGTGTGATGATGCAGCTGTGCGCGTTAAGTGTGTCCTGCCTTTTTATCTCTGCGTGCTTAGCCACATAAGGTTGCGTAGCTGAGCGCTCAGAGGTAAAATATTTGAACTTCAGAAGCGATGAGACGCAGCGAGAAGCAGCTGCTTTGCCTCCTGTTGCATCGCGTGCAGTGTGTCACATTCTTTATACTTACATCTAGTGCGCTGGAAAGCCACGCTAATCCCCGACCCTTTATCACAGAGGCCTGGGCTAAGCTAACAGGAGGTTTAGGGCGGCAGATCGCAGAGCCTGCGCTAGAGGACCTTCTCTTTTAAATCATACTCTGGGATCCTGCCAGAACCTCCTATAAGCGTGGCTTTTCATCGCGCTAAAGATATTTAATACTTCAAGCTAATTTAAAGGAAACACATGAACAGCAATGTATTTCTTCATTTTCTTTAAATTAGTCAATGCATTTGTTTGAAAATTTGTTTAGTGAAAACTAAACGAATATCTGTGTTTTTGTTACAAATTCATATTCATAACAAAACAAATGCACAAACCTAGAAATAAAATTAGATGAGGGACAGACATCAAGGATAAGAATAAAGTTAGAGGGACAGTAAACACCTTTGGTGAGATTACATATGTGGCACAGGTTTTAGCGCAACTGCTGAAACCCGCGTTGCAGGTGAATCACATATACGGCGCCATCAGATCATAAACTGCTGTAAGTCGGATAAACTGGCGATATTCAGAAATGTGCGCAAATACACATTTCTGGAGGCGTCAGTAAGTTCACCTCGCACATTGGATGAAACACATATACGGCGCTGTCAGATCATAAACTGCTGTAAGTCGGATAAAATAGCAATGTTCAAAAATGGGCACAAATACACATTTCTGGAGTCGCAGTGACTTAAGAAAATTTAAGATCTGCCAGAATAAAAGTTTAAAATATTTTTTTTACATCGCCCGTAAAGGTTTAACCCGCCTCCCAAAAATAAACCAGACATGTCAAAACCCCTAATCCCTTATCCCCTACATCGCAACTAATAATAAAATCAATTAAAAACTAACAATTATATCTATATGATGATATGCAGTATAGAAAGATAGATGATAAATTACCATATAATGCACCTTTGGGTACACATATATAATTAATAAGAATTATAATAACCTGTATATATAATATGGATAGAGTACAAATAAATTAACCTGTACAAATAATAGTCACAATGTTGATAAGATAGTTGTATATCACTCAAATATGGTAAATATTGGGTAATGATGATCACTATATTGTCCTTTATAAGGATCTTGATAGTAGAATACAAAGGCAGCAATCTGTAGTGGTCCAGGCCAGGATCCAATTAAGCAATCTAAAATATCAAACAGAAACAGATGCGCCACATGGCCCAATATTGTAGGTTCCAAAGGTAGGTAGATTTTGCTATATAATTGCACTCACATGTAATGGAGCACCTCAATTGGTGCAAGTGACACAGTCTGGGATCTATAACAGTCACCCAGCAGACCGGCCTCTCGACTTGTTACAGGGTCTTTGTGAGATAGAAAACACAAAAAAGCCTATATGGCCTAGTATTGTATGGCTAGAGTGATTCCACACCAGATAATTGTATAAGATTTTAAACTCACATTTGGTGAACCATCTCCAATGATGCTATAGAGACAAGCTGGGATCAATTCAGTCACCCAACAGACTTAGATCATGGCATACAGCATACAGTAGTCCTCTTGGTGGTCTATAGGTCAGTCATATCCTCAGATAATAACCAATTCAAAGGCAGCAAGTGTTTTTAGTAAAAGTTAAAATCACTTTAATAAAATAATGATAAATTGCGACGCGTTTCTTAGTCTCAGACTGTTTCTTCAGGCATAATAAAATAGTTTACAAACACTTGCTATATATTCCTAAACAAACCACTTAACATAATTGATAACACTTGTTGTGGGAGTGATCTATGACATCATCAGTATCCTAGCTACTGATATGTTTTATCAACAAATGTAACACAGTATTGTATGTTATAAACAATGCACATCAGAATTTACAATATATAGGTCAAATAAAACAATGTACATCATAACTTGCAGTACAAATGTTAATCACAAAATTGGTTTGAACAACATAAATACATACAAGATTGTAGCAATTCATATCTTTCCCCATATCCAGTGAAATTTATATCATACTACTCAGTCATAGATGATCGCTGTCTCTATTCCTATATAGTATCTAAACTAAGTCTGTCCTAAGTCTGCCAACCCCCCACAACGCATTATACCTAATTAACGTATTAACCCCTAAACGCCATCCCCCCACAATGCAAATAACTAATCTAATTACTAAGCCCCCTAACCTAACACCCCCTTAGTGATCCCAAATTACATAAGATAAGAAAAGACTATCTTACAAATAAATTAATTAAAAATTACAATAATAAAAAAATCCTATTTTATAATAAAAAAATCCTAACATTACATTAAAAAAAACCTAAGATTAAATTAAAAAACTCTAATATTACAAAAAATAAGAAAGTCTAAAATTACATTAAATGAAATTATCCAAAATATTTTTCTTTAAAACTAATCTAATACCCCTATAAAAATAAAAAGCCCCCCAAAATAAAAGCACCTCCTAATCTAACACTAAAGTACCAATAGCACTTAAAAGGGCCTTTTGTAGGGCATTGGCCTAAAGCCTAAAGCAATCAGCTATTCTACCAAAATAAAGTACAAGTTACCCCCTAAAAGTAAACCCCCCACCCACACAACCCCCCAAATTAAAAAAAAACTAACACTAAAAAAACCTAAGCTGCACATTGCCCTTAAAGGGGCATTTGTATGGACATTGCGCTTAAAAGGGCAATCTGCTCTTTTGCTGCCCATTAAAATAAAAAAGTCCTAAACTAAAAAAAAAAAAAAAATGAAAATGAAGTGCAACATTTTTTACTACCCATAATTAAACATTGTATATGACTATCTCAATATGATTTTTTTTATGTGCCCCTCAGCACCACTGAGCTGCAAACAGCCATTGTTACAGAAAAGCAGCTGCTCACTATTTAATTATGTATATTTTTAACAAATTTTGTAAATTTGCATAATATATACAGCTAAATTCAATTAATTAACAGTAACTAATTTCCTGATTCATTTTCAAATATAAATATGATTTGATATGATCCAATCCAATCATTAGTGGTAAGCCTTCATACAAAAAAAAAACAAAAAACATTTTAGTGCCTATAGTTAATCAGGAATTGAAGACAGGAAAGGTTGAATTATAACAAATCAAGTAAAAATATAATGACAATAGAGAATTAATATGATGTTAATTTCCATAACCTAAATAGGGATTTATTCCAAACCATCAAAAGTGCAATGCATTTTGCTTCCTATAGATTTTTTGTGGCGGGAATGTATAGTGCCTACCGTAACATTTGGTCAATGAGGGATAATTGTATAGGGCTGTTTTTCAGGGTTTGGCTGGGCGCTTAGTTCCATTGAAAGGTCATCTTAATGCTAAAGGATACAAAAACATTTTAGACAATTGGGTGCTTCCAACTTTGTGACAACAGCTTGGGAAAGACCCTTTCCTGTTCAAGCATGACAATACATCTGTGATAAAGTGTTGCCCATAAAGACTTGGTTGACAAGTTTGGTGTGGAGGAACTTGAGTGCCTGCACAGAGCCCTGACTTCAACATCAATGAGAACCATTGGGATGAATGCATATTGTGACCCCGACCTTTTCCTCCAACATCAGTGTCTGACCTAAAAAATGAGCACACATTGCCAAAGACACACTCCAAATATAAATAACAGATTTTTTTAACACCACAATATATACATACAGTACCTTGCCAAATTACAAACCTATTGGTCAATAATCGTAGTTTTGATATTAATTTTGAAATTATCACGTAGTTCTGAAAAGAATATTGAGAAAACAATCTATTGTGAGCATGATTTGAACCCAAAACAGAACAGCACTTGCAGTCGACGTGTTACTACACCAAAAACTGACAGAAGAATTAAAAATAACTGTACACAAAATATGAAACTGCCCATCAGAGTCTTGACTAAACACATTCAGGACGCAGGCATCAAAGTATCCAAGAGATCTATTCAGTGATGATTTGCTGAAGAGGGTCTGCTAGCCAGAAACCCGGCTCAGAAACTATCCTCTCAATCCAATTATTCTTAATACTAGTCCTAAAGCCGTTCACACGGGCCATTTTTTGCAGTACAGCAGTCCCACCCCTTGCTATATCCCTCCCTCTCTCTTTTTGCTCTCTCTCTCCCCCTCTCTTTTGCTCTCTCTCTCCCCCTCTCTTTTGAGCTCTCTCCCCCTCTCTTTTGAGCTCTCTCTCTTCCCCCCTCTCTTTTGAGCTCTCTCTCCCCCCTCTCTTTTGCTCTCTCTCTCTCCCCCTCTCTTTTATGCTCTCTCTCTCCCCCCCCTCTCTTTTGTGCTCTCTCTCTCCCCCTCTCTTTTGCGCTCTCTCTGTCCTCCATCTCTTTTGAACTCTCTCTCCCCATCTCTTTTGCGCTCTCTCCCCCTCTCTCTCTCCCTTCTCTTTGTGCTCTCTCTCTCCCCCCTCTCTTTCCCCCTCTCTTTTGTGCTCTCTCTCTCCCCCTCTCTTTTGCGCTCTCTCTGTCCTCCATCTCTTTTGAACTCTGTCTCCCCATCTCTTTTGCGCTCTCTCCCCTCTCTCTCTCCCTTCTCTTTGTGCTCTCTCTCTCCCCCCTCTCTCTCCCCTCTCTTTTGCGCTCTCTCCCCCTCTCTTTTGTGCTCTCTCCCCTCTCTTTTGCGCTATCTCTCCCCCCTCTCTTTTGCGCTCTCTCTCCCCCTCTCTTTTGCGTTTTTTCTCCCCATCTCTTTTGCGCTCTCTCCCCTCTCTTTTGCGCTCTCTCTCCCCACTCTCTTTCGCGCTCTTCCCCCTCTCTTTTTCAGTCTCTCTCTCCCCCCTCTTTTGCGCTCTCTCTCCCCCCTATTTTGCGCTCTCTCTCCTCCCTCTCTTTTGAGCTATCTCTCTCCCCCCTCTCTTTTGAGCTCTCTCCCCTCTCTTTTTAGCTCTCAATCTCCCCCCTCTCCTTTGTGCTCTCTCTCCCCCTCTCTTTTGTGCTCTCTCCCCCTCTCTTTTGCGCTCTCTCTCTCTCCCCCTCTCTTTTGTGCTCTCTCTCCCCCCCTCTCTTTTGTGCTCTCTCTCCCCCCTCTCTCTTGCGCTCTCTCTCCCCCCTCTCTTTTGCGCTCTTCCCGCCCTCTCTTTTGCACTCTCTCTCTCCCCCCTCTTTTGCGCTCTCTCTCCCTCCTCTTTTGCGCTCTCTCTCCCCCTTCTCTTTTGTGCTCTCTCCCCCTCTCTTTTGTGCTCTCTCTCTCCCCCCTCTTTCGCTCTCTCTCTCTCCCCCTCTCTTTTGCGCTTTCTCTCTCCCCCCTCTTTTGCGCTCTCTCTCTCCCCCTCTCTTTTGTGCTCTCTCCCCCCTCTCTTTTGCACTCTCTATCCCCCCTCTCTTTTGCACTCTCTCTCTCCCCCCCTCTCTTTTGCTCTCTCTCCCCCCCTCTCTCTCCCCCACCCCTGTCTCTCCCCCCCCTCTCTCTCTCCCCCTCTCTCCCCCCTCTCTCTGTCTCTCTTCCCCCTCTCTCTCTCTCCCCCCTCTCTCTCTCTCCCCATCTCTCTCCCCCCCCTCTCTCTCCCCCCCTCTCTATCTCTCTCCCCCCTCTCTATCTCTCTCCCCTCTATCGCGCGACCGCACCTGGCCATGCCCCCTTCACCCCCGGCCACGTGCCTTCACATCGTCCACGCCCCGGCCACGCCCAGCCACGCCCACTTCTGCTGCAGATGAAGATCAGCTAGGGACTCAAAGGCCAGGTGTGTTTGTCCTCGTGCTGTCTCTACTGCGCATGACAGCTTCGGACAAACACACTTGGCCTTTTATATTATAGGATTCTTTACAGAACTACATGATACACCTACAATTTCATCCAGCTATTACTGCAACATGTTTTTTGCCTTCAATAGACAGACAATTTGACTGATTTGCTTTAACGAGCAGTCACTGTTTTTATTGATTTAAATTTTTTTAATTTACCAAATATTTTAGTAATATTACATCAAATTTACATGTAAATATGTTTTGCAGATGTTGCCAATATAACATGGAATACGAAAGGGCTAATGGGTCTAATAATTTGGCAATGTTCTATATAAATATATAACAAAAAGATAAGAGTATGGTATAGATGTAAATGAAATAGCTGAAAACTAAATGAATGAAGTATGTAAACCTAGTAAAAAACCTAGTAAAAAAAGAAACATGATTATACTTTACACCAACCAAATGGTTTAATGCTTTGTAGCACAAATAAACACTACCAATGTAAACTTTTATATTTTATATTTATATTTAGAGAACTCAAAGGTCCATCAGAATATACCGTTCAATCAGTTTTTTACATGATTTGTGGCCTTTTGACCTATTTAGTAGGTCATTGCTTGGTTCCTTCCACAATTTATTTTTCAGTGTAAAAGTTTTTATGCATGTTCATTTTGCATATTAATAGACAAAGATGTTTCCAGGATTAATTAAAAGAAAAATGATATATAGCTCAAATCACATTTTGGAAACAATCAAATTGTAGAGAACTAAAATATGACCATTAGAGTGTTAATTTATTATCGTAATTAAGTATTTGGAAATAAAAAAATGTTAATTAGAAAATAGCGACATTTGTGCTCCACTGTGGAATTCCAGTGCATGCTAATTCACAAGAGCACGCTTCCAAAGGCGGCATCAGAACTTCAGTGCAGCGAAGGGGGTAAGCAGCACAGCGATGGCAGCAACTATAAATATATAGGTAGATTCTTAAATACATATATATATTCATGTGCTAATGTGTTCCAGGAGGAATGGTTGTAAATCGAAACCGTTGTAAATTGAAAACCAGTTTATAATGTAAGTCAATGGGAAGTGAGGGAGTTAGGTTCCAGGCCCCTCTCAAAATTGTCATAAGTAACATCTAATACATTATTTTTAAAGCTTTGAAATGAAGACTTTAAATTCTAAACAGCATTATAAGCCTAATAATATAGATTGTATCATCATCAAACTAAGTTTAATGAACAAAACATTTGCTAAACATCCCCTAATAAAATAATTACTCAACAGACTGCATCATCATCAAACTAAGTTTAATGAACAAAAACGTTTTTTTACTTGCATTTTTCTGCAATCAGTTCTCTGCATTGTTAGCATGTTAGATAATATTGGGTCTGCACCTATGCTATGCATTTCAATCTGCAGTGATTAATAAGCAGTTAGGCACCCTCATCTCAAGCTGCTGGACAGGAAGATAATAGGGAAATGCCTGCTAAATTTTGCTCAATAGATCTGGTCTGATCTGCGTATACAGATCAATTTAAGGTTGTTAAGTTGCATAACTTTGCTGCAAAACAAGCGGACAGCTCCACCTACTGGCTATTTTAATTAGTGCATTGATTTCCAAAGCTTTTCAATAGCAGTCACATGACTGAAAAAAAAGGTTTTTATTCTGAAACAGTGCAAATTGAACCGGCATAAACCAAGGGCCACCTGTAGAT